>NC_056725.1:1064283727-1064583727 GCF_019279795.1 Protopterus annectens | reverse complement strand
CTGTCTCAGGTTGTTTGGCCTCCTTTACAAATAAATGTTTGCTGAATGTCCTCACTTGTAACCTGCATGCACGTATAGTGCCAAAATTTAACCAGTTTGTCACAAAAGATACCTAAACTATTAACGTTTCCTTTATGCAAGTTCATAATAAAAATCAGACAAGTATAGTAATTTAAGGATTACTTCTGAGATGTGGGTTTTAATTATGTTGGCAGTGCTCTCTCTGTTATGTAAGCCTGAAGTGCGAATGTGAAATGTATGGCCATATGATGTGTTTTCGCTGCATGAGTGGGTAAGTGGATGAAGTGTGAGAAATTAATTTTGTGTGGAGTTTTACCACAATGTATTATATTGTATTGTTTGAGCTGGTAGTGTAATTTTCAGGTGATTTTTTTTCTTTTTCTTCACTGGGATGAGACAATGGAGTTGAGATATATAATTTTAGGGTGTGTGGGGGACCTACCCTCTGCAAAACAGGAATTTGTGTATGTGTTTTTTTAGGTTTAAGAAGCTGTTGCATTACATTTCAGGGATCAGTTCTTGTACACATAACCAAGCTTAAACCCATCCCTTTCTTTGGTTCTTCTTCTTCTTCTTTCGGCTGCTCCTGTTAGAAGTCGCCACAGCTGATCAACTGTTTCCATTTCTTCCTGTCCTCTGCATCTTGCTCTGTCACACCAACCACCTAAATATCCTCTCTCACCACATCCATAAACCTTATCTTAGGCCTTCCTCTTTTCCTGTTACCTGGCAGCTTCATCCTTAGCATCTTTTTCCCAATATACTCTGCATCCCTCCTCAGCACATGTCCAAACCAATGTAATCTTGCCTCTCTGGCTTTGTCTCCAAACCTTCCAACCTGGGCTGACCCTCTAATATACTTATTCCTAATCCTGTCCATCCTTGTCACACCCAGTGCAAATCTTAACATCTTCAACTCTGCCACGTCAAGCTCTGACACCTGCCTTTTTGTCAATGCCACTGTCTCCAACCCATATAACATAGCTAGTCTCACTACCCTCTTGTAGACCTTCCCTTTCACTTTTACTGGTACTCGTCTGTCACAAATCACTTTGACACTCTTCTCCACCCACTCCATCCTGCCTGTACTCTTCTTCACCTCTCTTCCACTCTTACCATTACCCTGAACTGTTGATCCCAAGTATTTAAACTCATCCACCTTCACAACCTCTATTCCCTGGATCCTCACCATTCCTCTACCCTCCCTCTCATTCACACACATATATTCTGTCTTAGTCCTGCTGATCTTCATTCCTTTTCTCTCTAGAGCATATCTCCACCTCTCCAGGGTCTCCTCCACCTGTTCCCTACTCTCACTACATATCACAATGTCATCTGCAAGCATCATAGTCCACGAGGACTTCTGTCTGATCTCGTCTGTCAACCTGTCCAGCACCATTGCAAATAAGAAAGGGCTCAGAGCTGATCCTTGATGTAATCCCACCTCCACCTTAAACGCATCTGTCACTCCCACTGCAGACCTCACCGCTGTCACACTATCCTCGTACATATGTTGTACCACTCTTACTATTTAGTAGTAGACCAGGAAAAAGGATAGGAGGAAGAACCATGTTCCTCATAAAAAAGCAACCTTTTTAACCCAAAATAAATAGGCTAATATAGCAATAACCCACGTCTGGGTGTGGGTAATGCTGGATTTACCCACGGTTGGCGTGGTTTGGTCCCGAGGGTGAAGCCCGAGGGACCAAACAAAGACAACCGTGGGTAAATCCAGCATTACCCACACCCAGAAGTGGGTTATTGCTATTATACAATGACATTATTTAAGAAAAGAAATAATTACTTTTCTTAAATAATGGCATTGTATAATGCCTCTTTGCTGCCCTTCCGCAGCTGTCTGGTGTTCCGCGGCAGTTCTGATGTACTGCGCATGCCTACGCAGTACATCAGAGCTGTGGGCAAAAGCAACGGAGAACGCAAGATCTCCATTGCTTTTTACTGTCTCGCTATGTTAAACTCATTTAACATAGCGAGACAGGTTTAAAAAAAAAGCAACGGAGATCGCAAGATCTCCGTTGCTTTTTACACACTGTGTCGCTATGTTAAAGGAGTTTAACATAGCGAGACAGCTTTAAAAAAAGCAACAGAGATCTGCGTTGCGTTTTTTAAACCTGTGTCGCTATGTTAAACTCTTTTAACATAGCGAGACAGTGTTTTATACTAATGGAAAAAGTCCGGGCGACCGGACCTTTTTCCGTTAGTATATTGAGGGATTTACAACGGGCACGCTGGTTGGGCTGGCCAATCAGCGTGCACGTTTTAGAGGAGGCATTGTATAATATCCATATCCCTATCTGTCAACTCTTACACATGAAATTCAGAAAAATCAATAATTTAACCTTTCTCCTCCCACTGCATACCATAATATTTATATATTATTAACAAAGTAATTCAGTGCATCTCTACAGATAAAGATATTATAATTATTGAAAGTATAACCTGAACCAACTCACACTCTCCAGTGCTGAAACAATAACATTCTTTCTGACAAATGTCTAACACAAACAAAAAAAAAATCATATCAAATTTTAGGTATGTACCTAGGAAATGTGTTACTTCTTGATCTGCTTATCACAGGCATGCCACATAAACTAGAGAGCACATGTGTCCTCCCTCTTTCCATATGTGATAGTGTCCTATTGGATTCAATATAACTATTACAAATAAGAAATCCCTTACCAACATATTACCTTTCACCCTAAAAATAATAATAATAACTCCCTCATTGATTTAAACAAGTATCAAAGTAAAGATGGATTTTTTTTTCTTTCGGCTTTTTCCTGGTGAGGCAGCGGATCACCTGTCTGCTCATGATTGGCAGTGGAGTTTTACGGTGTTGAGTTGCCAGCCTGGCACCCAACCTTCCACAGAAGGCACACACATGCACACAATCATGCCTAGGGCCAGTTTAGAGTGCCCAATCCACCTAAGACCTGTCTTTAATTCATCTTCAAGTATTAAGTTTCCAACTACATTTTCTCAAGATACATGTGAAATCTGTGACATACTTAAGAAACACTGACACATCTTAAGCTCTGATAATGATTTAAGGAAAATCATGGGAAATAATCCAAAATTTACTTTTAAAAATAAAAAGAATCTAAACCAAGAGTCATGTTACAAAAGGCACTGCTATACACATCAATCAGACAAATACCCAGCAATGCAGGAATTGTAATTACTGCAAATATATTAATAATAAAGATATATAAATGTTCAACCTTGAACTTGTAAGGAGTACCATTTTAAACATTACACTGATTACAAGTCAAAATATTTAGTGTACTTATCTTTATGTGACATCTGCAATAATTTTTAAATAGGCACAACACATTTTCTATTAAAAGAAAGTTATGAACACCTACATGAGACAGAATAAGACTTTAAAAATATTGCTTTGGCAAGACATGATGAATAAATGTAGGCAACATACTTTTCATGTTTTAGTATTGGAATTAATATCTGTGAATCCATAAGGCGAAGATATTGTAATTTTCACAGACATTATAGAAGTAATATGGATTTTAGGATTAGATGTCACACACTTTCCAGGTTTAAATTATGTGGTTCCTGTCTTTAACTTATTATATCCAAGTGATGCCTCCAGGTGCATCTGCAGTTAACTCCTACTGATGCCGCTAGGTGTCAAATATTACTTGTTCATATTTGCATCAATAATACCAAAACTATGCTATGTAAAAGGTTTTTAAAAGATTTCACCTTAAAGCTTACACAATGACAAACTCAACTACATTAATATTTGACCTCTATCTAGTGCATGTGTGTGTGTGTGTGTGTGTGTGTGTGTGTGTGTGTGTGTGTGTGTGTATATATATATATATATATATATATATATATATATATATATAAACGTTTTTGTGATGTTAATTTACATAGATATAATTTTCACATTTTTCTAAATATCTCAATAACCAAGTAACACAGACAGAACTCCTTAGACCCACATGAAAGCTCTCAGCTAGATGAATAAATTACTGCTGACGGTATGTGTATAACTTGAGTAGTTGCTGAGCTATTGTACGTTGTTTACAAAATATAACAAATGTAATAGTTACTGTGTTTACTGTGACTTACAAACTTTGGGTTGAGACCTAGAACCTAAAGAATATTACCACTACAAAAATAGTTTGTGCTGAGGACTTTGCCATTCATACTTCTTTCATAACTCTTGTTTCCAGAGATATGAACATTTGTTTGAAATGTGAGGACATAATTTGATTCTGTCAAAAGGCTTAAACTCGGCCATTGGCAGTTACAGTGCAAACTCCCTGAGTTCCATTGGAGTGAATGTGTTAAGCATTGAAGCTTGTGGCATTAATACGAACATTAAGAATTTTAAAATAGGATCTGTAAATGTTCAAATATTTTATATTGCATTGCAGTGATTGTGACATTAAATCTTTTAAGTGAATTTGAAAGTTTTAGCATGAATTTAAATGTTTAAATACTGTTTTGAAATGCAATTTAGTGAATTCTTTAGTAAATGGAAAAGGAGTAGTTGCTACTGGCATTTTAACCTGATGAAGCTTAAGTGAAAACATGTTAATGTTTTCGAGTCTCTTCAAGTCTGAGTAATTTGTATCAAATTATTATTCTATGTTCTCTGAAGTGGCTTTTTGATTTGAAGAATCAACTCTTTGTGAACGTGTGTTTGCTGTACTTTATTATGGCCTGTCATCTTATTATTTGAGGATACTGTGTAAGTCATCCAAGATAGATAGGTCATGGCAGAACTCATATGAAAGGGGTTCACTGGAGAAAGTACTGTCAGGCCACTCCTATTTTTTTTTTGCCAAGAAAATCCATTGGACAAAAGCAATCAGAGATATTTCAAAGTGAGACTGAAATATGAGACCTTCAAGGTCTGATGTTATCCAGCATACTGCTGTAGAAGAGGAAAGGACAAGCACAAATAGCTCAAAAGTTCATGACATGGCTGGTTTAAAGCTGAAAGTTTCTACACTTGCTGAGTTACTCTGATGATACAAACAAATATTATGTTACTTATTTAATTATAAAGCATCTTAGATCACAGTTTGCTGGCTCCGTTTGTTTCTTTGGACAAACAAATATATGCCATTGGAATTTTGGTCTGTAAGAAATAGGAAGAAAGATTATACAGAAGTGGTTAAGGATGAGCTGTCAAGAATAAGCACAGACATCTTGAGAATTAATAAAATAAAATGGACAGGAATTGGACACTACATCAACAATCATCTGCTCTTCTACTATGGTCAAGAATCTTTCAGAATAAATGGAATAACTTTCATAATTAATTAAAGGCTTTCAAAAATAGTGCTTGCTTACAACTCATAAGTAATAGAATTATCTCAATCAGATTACATGGTAAACAGTTTAACATCACATTGCTGCAAGTTTATTCTCCAACTACAGGTACTAAAAAGAAGGATAAGGAGCTACCACAACTTTTGTAGAAAACACCAGAAACCTAAAAGATATCACATTAATCATACCTGACTGGAATGCTAAAGGTGGCATTACCATAAATGTACAGATGAGATAGCAGGTCTGGCCTTAGTGTATGAAATGAAGTGGGGCATAGACTAGTAAAATTCAGCCAATATAATTTCTTGATCATAGCAAACACTCTCTTACAACAGTCTAAGAGATGGATTTACACATAGCTATCACTGGATGGTCAATGCCAAAATCAGACTGACTATATATTTTGCAGTCATAAATGCAAGAGTTCTATACAGGCAGCAAAGACAAGACCTTGTGCTCAGCGTGACTCAGTCCATCATCCTCTTATTGCAATGCTTAGAATTAAATGACAAAAAAACAAAAAAAGCATTTAAGTCATTAAGATGCAAGCCTAACAATACTGCAAGTGAATGTGTTGATTAAGATTAAATTTATGGGCTTAGACATGGTGGATAGAACACCCAAAGAACCTTGGGCAACCATTCATGATATTATCCAGGAGGTAGCATCAAAATCTATTTCAAATAGAAGATTTAAAAGACAAAAATGGATGCCTGTGAAAGGTTGAGAAGTACTTGAGGAAAGAAGTAGAGCAAAATTCAATGGAGATAGAAAAAAAATCCCCAGGATTCAATAAAATCTGTGTAGATTCTGTGTAGAGCCTACACAAAATGTACCCATGTGCATGGCCATGGTTCCCCCTCAGTAGCGTGCCATGCATATTAATCATATCAAGCTGCCGAGGGAGAGCATAGTAATAGCGATATTGAATCCACGTAGGCAGAAGTGTTGAGGCTGGTCAGATGTTATGTACATGGTGAAGCTCCCTGTAATGTTCCCTCCTGCTGTTGAATTGTGCTGTGAATTAATAGCTTCAGTTTTAAATTTCTACTTTTTTTGTCTTTATTTTTGTTTTAATGTCCGTTTGCGTGGCGCAGAGCAAAGCAATGTCAAGCTGCACTTACAAGTAGACAGAGGACACCTGCCAGACATCTAAAAATAGAAACTGGATGTAATTAATTATATGTTTTTTTTTTTAATGTCTGTTTGCCCGACGCTGTACAGAACAAAGCAATGCCAAGCCACACTTACACATAGACAGCTAACACCTGCCAGACATCTAAAAGTAAAAACCAGATGTAATTAATTGTTTATTTCTGCTTATGTTTAAATCCATTTAAGCCCAATTTCATGGTGTGACACAGTAGCTTAGCAGTATATGTCAAGGTATACTACTTTGTATACTACCCAAGTAGCTAAATGGGTAGAGTGACAGCCTAAAGCTTCATAGGTCCTGGGTTCCGAGTCCCTAGCACACATATCATTTTTTAATGTAATCTAAATTTTTGTGTAATTTAAAAACATACCTTTTACATTTGGAAGAGCTGTGTGGTGTTAAGCACTCCTTAAACATGATTAACAGCTACTATTGTTTGCACGTTGCTAAGCTTCCCTAAAATCTTTGTTGGTTGAGTTTTCACTATGCTCAGCTCTATTTAACTGGTTTGAGTGACTCTAAGCATCATAGTGCTTTTTCGAATGTTGCAGAATGACGTGTAATGGTGGGAAAACACCCTCTATTAAGGGCAATATCTGGGAATTCTGCAACACTTGTTGGAGTCTTTCTGTCAGTATGCCAGGCAGAGTTGGAGAGGCTACGAGCCTTTGGATGCAGAGATGGGGTGTGCAGGAGTCCAAAGTTTTTGCTGGGCTCCTGATACACAATTATGAATTATGCTGCAGAGCAATTACCGGGCTTAGGCCTGGGATCAGTTGACCAGGGACCTTTCCAGGCTACTGGTATCCATGCACTTGTGAGCAGAGTTGTCACCACTGTGACAACCTGAAGTGAAGAAAGAGAAGAACTTTGGACACTTGGGTCCAAGATGCCATGGCTAGGTATGCCCCAGACATATGTAAGTATTTTTTTCCAGTATTTTACTAAAATGCAAGCTGAATCTGTGCAAAACTTGTATGCATAATAGTGTGCATCTCTCCCAACAGCTGCAACTGAGAGGACTCACAACATACAGTCCCATACTGGCCGACTGGCCCAGTTGCACCATGAGTATGGTTAGTATGGATATATTATGCTAACCGTAGTGCAATAAACAATAAAGAATAAAAAAACTGTACTGCAATAAAGAATAAATAAAAAAATGTAGTGCAATAAATGGGCAATTAGAAGTATAGTGCAATAAATGAACAATAACAATTGTATTGCAATAAACACTAAACAATACCAATAACAGTAAGCAAAAAGTGTACAGCAGGATTGTGGTATCATAACATAATTGCACTAGAACTCTAAACATTGCATGTTTACAGTAAGGTTACTGCAGTCAAGTGCAAAACTGTAATAACTGTAGAAAAGTCATGGCCTGAAAAATGTATTTCTCAACTCATAGTATGGTTCAAGGGTGTCTCAAGGCTAATTTCAGTCACATAAGGATTTATTTTCCTCCCACTAGAGGAACAAAAGGTATATGGGTGAGGAAGTCCACTTTATGGGCAGATATTGTGTGAACACTTCACAGATAATAAACACCAGTACCAATAAAGTGTTAAGCAGTATTGTGTTTTCCTAAATAAATCTGTCTTAATATTTGTAGTAGGGCTGTATTAATTACATGTCTGTTTTAATATCTCTGCAGTTAAGTGTAAAACTCTAATAGCTGTAGAATGCAAAAGTAATGGCCTGAAAAATGTATTGCTCAACTCATAGTATGGTTCAAGGCTGTCTCCAGGCCAATTTCAGTCACATAATGCTCTCATTTCCTCCCACTCCACTAACAAAAGGTATATGGGTGAGGTAGTACAATTTATGGGCAGATATTGTGTGTAGACTTCACAGATAATAAACACCAGTACCAATAAAGTATTAAGTAGCATTGTCTTTTCCTAAATAAATCTGTCTTAATATTTACAGTAGGGTTGTATTCATTCCATGTCTGTTCTAAGTTGCTGCAGTCAGTTGTCACATTATTTTCAGATGTCCCCTGCAGTCACAGCTTTTGGGTTTTATTCCCACGGCTGCCAACTAAGGCATGATGGTTGTGTAGTTTCCTAAATGTACACAAACATACCTCTCAACTGTCATGATTTTTCATAATATAATTACAACTGCCTAATCTGTCTCTTCCATGATTACCAGATATATGATTACCTGGAATGCAATATATTTTCAAATCCATTTATAGAACACCTTGGTAGTTATGTAAATCCACATTATGTGACACTGTTCTGTGTAGCTCTGTACTGTCCCATGCTAACAGCTTGAGAGGTACATGCTATATCAAAACAATTCCGCTTAGACAAAAATCCACTCACCGTTTTTTATTTAGACATTAAACGTTAAAAATATATCAAACGTTTTTCATTTAAAACAATATTTAAACTTCTTCAGAAATTGGCAAACATCAGTATAGTATTAAGCACTTGCTTATGTAGGAAGCAGTTAATAGCTGCCTGCCAAAATTCAAAACAGTAGAGAATTTCTTAAAGTAAAACTTCTGCTTTAAAACATAAAATTATAAATTGTAATTGAAACATGCTCTAAGGATACAGACATGTTTATTTTAATATTAGGTTAAAATATACTATTTAATTAACATTTTTCTGTGTTTGTTAAATATTATTTGAACTTTTTATGTCAATCTATTGTCCACATTTATAACATTGATGATAAAAATAATAATGAAGATAGATTTAAAACATCTTTACTGCATTTTTTAATATATATTTTTTATTTTTTAATAGCTGATAAATAATAAAAAAAGTCCTAACGATCCATTTTTTATTTTTATAGAAATAGTTAAAGGACGTTAGTAATATGCAGTGACTTGGGCAACCAGATCGCTAATTAAACAGCTTTCAGAAATATTTCATATTGTTAATTAAAATTAGGAAATTTTTATGTATGTATAAACTCAAATACTAGCTCCTATATAACAATGGTTGAATTAATTATTGACTAATATTGAATTTAAACCATTATTTCCTATATATGGTTATACATTCATCTAACAGAAACACCCCAACATACCAGCTGAATATAAATTTTTATTTTTGCTTTTAATTTTAATTTAGTTAGATCTTTAACTGTCAAGATTTATCTTATATTTAATTAAAAAAAATGTTCTTATATTTAATTAAATATATATATATTTTATCACAAAATTGTCCAGTTTATGAAATTCTTTGTGTAATAATGTTATAAATATTGTTATTATAAGCAAATCCCCCCCATTTTCTTATGTTTATTAAATATAATAGTGCTCTGTAATTATATAAAATTAACTATCTTTCTAAACTTTTCAATTTTAACAGGCTCATAATTGAGCATTTTTCATTCAGACCTGGATAGGTGAAGGCATTCAATTTGATTTGCCATAGCAATTCACATTTCTCTAATAGTAAATTAAATGGACCCCTCTCATTTCTTGCTTGAGTTGATAGATGACTTTAAAGCAGAATTTATGATTAGGGTATTCAATAACATGTCTTGCTAGAGCATTATCTTCCTTTTGCAGGTTAATGCTTCTCAAATGCTCATACACCCTGTCCCTCAGCCTATGCTCCATTTTTCCAATATAAAAACAGGGGCAACATTGGCAGGAGGCTAAGTACACCACTCCTTTAGAGTTGCAATTAAATTTCCCTTTTATATGGGCTTTATACCCATTAATAATTGCTGATATTCCTGGAGACATGTACAAACAGTAAGGACAATTTCCACATTGTCCCATTCCTCTGTTCATTATTGGTGGTTTGTTGTTTTGATGCTTTTGCAAGATGTTTTTAAGATTGAAGCCCTTTTTACATATAATTTTGGGCACAGGGCCTAACTTACAAATGAATGTGTGATCATCATTAAGGATATTCCAATTTTTCAGTATTATCTCCTTAATACTGCTGAAATCCATACAAAACGTTAATATACACGCTGAATTGTAGTTTTCCCTGTTTGATCGTCCTCTTGCAATTCTTTGCCTGTAATAAGTATTTTGGGCTCCTTCTTTTGAGATAGTTACACATTTCTGCTTTAATATGGGAATAAAATAACCCACTTGTCTTTTTGTTTTAACTTCTTCTAATAAGGGATCCAAAAAGCTAGAGGGATATTGCCTGTTAATAAACATCTGTTTTAATAATAAACATTCTTGATCAAATTCTATATCAGTTGTAATCATACGTGCTGCTCTGACGAGCTGTCCTTTTACCACCGATTTTTTCTGGTGTATTGGATGTTCACTGGAGAAGTGCAAAAATGTGTTAGAATAAGTTGATTTCCTAAAAATGTTTGCTTCATAACATTCATTTAATCTGTTCTTGCTCAACTTAACATCTAAGTAAGCAATGGATTCTTCATTGAAAGTATGGGTAAATTGCAGAAAATTTGTGCTCTCATTAAATAAATTTATAATGTCTGCATCTCCTTGAAATATTATTAAGATGTCATCTATGAATCTAGCATAGAATATTATTTTGTCCTTGAGTGCTATGTTGTTAAAAATAAAATTCCTCTCCCAATGAGACATTACTAGATTCACAAAACTTGATCCACATGGGGATCCCATCGCAACTCCTTTCCTTTGTTTGTAAAATTGCTTATCAAATAGGATGAAATTATAGGACAAAACTATGTCCAACAGTTCTCCTACGAGAGTTATTTCATCTGGTTCTGCGTTTTATTACGTATGTTTTCTAATACCCATTCAATGCCTTGTTGATGGCGAATACTAGTATAAAGTTCCTTCACGTCTACTGAAATAAAATTGTTTTCTTGCCGATATTTCAAATTATTAATCTTAATCCAAAAAGTTCCATGAATCCTTTATAATCCATTCATCCTTAATTACAAATTTCTTAAGAATCATATCCACATACTTGGCACAAGCATATGTGGAAGAATTTCTACCATCCACTATTGGTCTAAATGGTGGATTCTGGATGTTTTTGTGGATTTTTGGAATTCCAAATATTGTTGATACTTTTGGGGCTTCTATCATTAAGTAGTTGAAAAGATGTATATCAATTCTCACCTCTATGAAAAATTAATTCAGCAGGCTTTTAATTAATTGATTTGCTTTATTGTATTCATTAAGTGATGATTCCTCATAGACATCTGATCTTAGATGGTCAGTTAATTTGTTGTTATAATCCACCATATCCATTATGACCAGCCCTCCTCCTTTATCTGGATTCATGATTCTAACATCAGCTGACGTTAGTAACTTAAGATTATCTCTCTCGTCTTTAGATAAATTATAAGAGTATTTTTTTCTTTTTCTGATGCAATTACCTTAAATCAATTTCACACATTTTCTCAAATGTGTGCAGCATATTGTGTAAAGGTGGATTGTAACAACTAGCTACTCTCAATGGATTGTTTGCTAGATCCTGATTACCCAAAAGTTGTTTGAGATTCAGTTTCCTTGCAAATAATTTAATATCCAAATAGTGTGAGCTATATCCATTTTGTTAGAAGGTACAAAGGTTAAACCTTTTGCTAAAATATTAGCTAGTTGTGTAGCAACAGTAAATGATGAAAAATTGAATACTGTGAAGTCTTGCTGCGTATTTCTAACTAATATCAATCCATTTGATTCTTCATCACATGTTATCTCCTGTGATTGTGGGTTTTTTTCCTGTTCCATTGCTTTCTTTGATTTCATCATGGAAAACCCTGTCCAGGGTTGGATGCAGATGATTGTTGATTGTTGTTGCCATTCTTATGGGAATTATTATGTTGATTATTATTATTATTACGTTGTTTTATTCTATCACTTCTCCTAATATTATCTTCTTGTCCCTCATGTGTGTGAGCATTAACATGCATACCTTGTTCTTGTGAATCTGCTTCAGATATTATAACTGAATCATGACCAACTGCTTCTTCTGTTTCTATATTATTATTAAATGAGTGGTGTTTTTCCTGCAAATGTGCCTTTGGTGGTAAGGGGTATGCCATACCTGTTTTATATTGAGCTTGATCTCTCTGCAACTTTTTAACCTTGTTAGCCCTTATCTTTTGCAAGTGTTGTTCAATACTTTTAAAGCATCTTTGATAGTCATACTTGTATCTTAAAAAATCAACATGTTGTTTGATTTGTTTATCTATACTTTCTATTTCAGATTCCAAACCTTTCATAGTTGAAGTATAATGTTTTATCATTGTCTCCAACAAATGCATTCCATTTTGGTTGAATAATTTAATCAGGTCCTGATGGAATATAGAACCTGGAATTAAACCCGTAGGGTATCTCCAGGTTCTAAGTCCCTTAGGGACTATTTCCAATTTCAAACATTCATGAAAATATTCGATTTCTAAACCTAATTTTTTATATTTCAACATCTTTGAATCCAATACGTTCAATAATTCTGAAACCGGTAGCTCTCGTTCGTTTTCTTGCGCTGTTCTATTGTTTAAAATATTGTTTTCCCATAGACCTGTTGGTGCCATTAGCCAGTCTTTCAAATTAAATGTTGAATTGACTGGTACAGGCAAAGCGCATTGTTGGTTACTAAAGGGTAATGCATTTTTCTCTATAAGCTCAATAACGCTATCAGTGTCATGCTCCCGTGAAATGCTATTATCCTTGTTTATATTAAAAATCTGTCTTTGTTGTAACTGTTGTCCTGATGATATGGTTACAATTGCTTTTTGTGCAGATTTAGCTTGATTACTTCTTTGTCCCAGTGTAATGTCTCTACCTTCCGCTTGCTCCAAATCAGTAAAAAGTGAACAATTCTGTTCTTCTTGTCTCTGCTGCTCCGTTGCTGACGCGACCATATGGTCCTGCTGTTTCTTATTTTGCTGTGCTGCCATTACTAAGTCGAGCCTCTCATTTACATGATCGAGTTTTTGGGAGAGAAGCTGGACCAATATACTGAGTTCATGTACCGATCCACTCTCTCCTTCTTGTGGACGATTAAAAATCCCAGGTGTATTGTCTAACGAGTTGTCCGGTGTACTGTTAGCCATAGCGGAAACAAAAAAAACAAAACAAAAATCTCCAAACCGGTGAAATATAACAAAACAATTCCGCTTAGGCAAAAAAACACTCGCCTCTTTTTATTTAGACTTTAAACGTTAAAAATATATCAAAAGTTTTTCATGTAAAACAATGTTTAAACTTATTCAGAAATTGACAAACATCAGTATAGTATTAAGCACTTGCTTATGTAGGAAGCAGTTAATAGCTGCCTGCCAAAATTCAAAACAGTAGAGAATTTCTTAAAGTAAAACTTCTGCTTTAAAACATAAAATTATAAATTGTAATTGAAACATGCTCTAAGGATAGAGACATATTTATTTTAATATTAGGTTAAAATATACTATATAATTAACATTTTCCTGGGTTTGTTAAATATTATTGGAACTTTTTATGTCAATCTATTGTCCACATTTATAACATTGACGATAAAAATAATAATGAAGATAGATTTAAAACATCTTTACTGCATTTTTTAATATATATTTTTTTATTTTTTAATAGTTGATAAATAATAATAAAACGTCCTAATGATCCATTTTTTATTTTTATAGAAATAGTTAAAGGACGTTAGTAATATGCAGCGACTTGGGCAACCAGATCGCTAATTAATCAGCTTTCAGAAATATTTCATATTGTTACTTAAAAAATTTTTTTCCCAGAAACTCGATCATGTAAATGAGAGGCTCGACTTAGTAATGGCAGCGCAGCAAAATAAGAAACAGCAGGACCGAATGGTCACGTCAGCAGCGGAGCAGCAGAGACAAGAAGAACAGAATTGTTCACTTTTTACTGATTTGGAGCAAGTGGAAGGCAGAGTCATTACACTGGGGCAAGGAAGTAATCAAGCTAAATCTGCACACAAAGCAATTGTAACCATATCATCAGGACAACAGTTACAACAAAGACAGATTTTAAAATACAAACAAGGATAATAGCATTTCACGGGAACATGACACTGATAGTGTTATTGAGCATATAGAGAACAATGCATTACCCGTTAGTGACCAACAATGCGCTTTGCCTGTACCAGTCAATTCAACATTTAATTTGAAAGACTGGCTAATGGCACCAACAGGTCTATGGGAAAAACAATATTTTATGCAATAGAACAGCAGAAGAAAATGAAGGAGAGCTACCGGTTTCAGAATTATTGAACGTATTGGATTCAAAGATGTTGAAATATAAAAAATTATGTTTAGAAATCGAATATTTTCATGAATGTTTGAAATTGGAAATAGTCCCTAAGGGACTTAGAACCTGGAGATACCCTACGGGTTTAATTCCAGGTTCTATATTCCATCAGGACCTGATTAAATTATTCAACCAAAATGGAATGCATTTGTTGGAGACAATGATAAAACATTATACTTCAACTATGAAAGGTTTGGCATCTGAAACAGAAAGTATAGATAAATCAAATAACATGTTGATTTTTTAAGATACAAGTATGACTATCAAAGATGCTTTAAAAGTATTGAACAACACTTGCAAAAGATAAGGGCTAACAATGTTATAAAGTTGCAGAGAGACCAAGCTCAATATAAAACAGGTATGGCATACCCCTTACCACCAAAGGCACATTTGCAGGAAAAACACCACGCATTTAATAATAATATAGAAACAGAAGAAGCAGTTGGTCATGATTCAGTTATAATATCTGAAGCAGATTCACAAGAACAAGGTATCATGTTAATGCTCAGACAGACGAGGGACAAGAAAATAATATTAGGTGAAGTGATAGAATAAAGCAACGTAATAATAATAATAATAATCAAAATAATAATTCCAATAAGAATGGCAACAAATATCAACAATCAACTGCTTCCAACCCTGGACAGGGTTTTCCACGACGAAATCAAAGAAAGCAATGGAACAGGAGAAAAAAACACAATCACAGGAGATAACATGTGATGAAGAATCAAAAGATTGATACTAGTTAAAAATACGCAGCAAGACTTCACAGTATTCAATTTTTCGTCATTTACTGTTACTACACAACTAGCTAATATTTTAGCAAAAGGTTTAACCTTTGCACCTTCTAACAAAATGGATATAGCTCACACTATTTGTGATATTAAATTATTTGCAAGGAAACTGAATCTCAAACAACTTTTGGGTAATCAGGATCTAGCAAACAATCCATTGAGAGTAGCTAGTTGTTACAATCCACCTTTACACAATATGCTGCACACATTTGAGAAAATGTGTGAAATTGATTTAAGGCAATAGCATCAGAAAAAGAAAAAATACTCTTATAATTTCTCTAAAGACGAGAGAGGTAATCTTAAGTCACTAACGTCAGCTGATGTTAGAATCATGAATCCAGATAAAGGAGGAGGGCTGGTCATAATGGATATGGTGGATTATAACAACAAATTAACTGACCATCTAAGATCAGATGTCTATGAGGAATCATCACTTAATGAATACAATAAAGCAAATCAATTCATTAAAAGCCTGCTGAATGGATTTTTCATAGAGGCGAGAATTGATATACATCTTTTCAACTACTTAATGATAGAAGCCCCAAAGTACAAACAATATTTGGAATTCCAAAAATCCACAAAAACATCCAGAATCCACCATTTAGACCAATAGTGGATGGTAGAAATTCTTCCACATATGCTTGTGCCAAGTATGTAGATATGATTCTTAAGAAATTTGTAATTAAGGATGAATGGATTATAAAGGATTCATGGAACTTTTTGGATAAGATTAATAATTTGAAATATCTGCAAGAAAACAATTTTATTTCAATAGACGTGAAGGAACTTTATACTAGTATTCCTCATCAACAAGGCATTGAATGGATATTAGAAAACATACGTAATAAAAACGCAGAACCAGATGAAATAACTTTCGTAGGAGAACTGTTGGACATAATTTTGTCCTATAATTTCATCCTATTTGATAAGCAATTCTACAAACAAAGGAAAGGAGTTGCGATGGGATCCGCATGTGGATCAAGTTTTGCGAATCTAGTAATGTCTCATTGGGAGAGGAATTTTATTTTTAACAACATGGCACTCACGGACAAAATAATATTCTATGCTAGATTCATAGATGACATCTTAATAATATTTCAAGGAGATGAAAAACAGGCAACAGACATTATCAATTTATTTATTGAGAGCACAAATTTTCTGCGATTTACCCATACTTTCAATGAAGAATCCATTGCTTACTTAGATGTTAAGTTGAGCAAGAACAGATTAAATGAATGTTATGAAGCGGACATTTTTAGGAAATCAACTTATTCTAACAAATTTTTGCACTTCTCCAGTGAACATCCAATACACCAGAAAAAATTGGTGGTAAAAGGACAGCTCGTCAGAGCAGCACATATGATTACAACTGATATAAAATGTGATCAAGAATGTTTATTATTAAAACAGATGTTTTTTAACAGGCAATATCCCTCTAGCTTTTTGGATCCCTTATTAGAAGAAGTTAAAACAAAAAGACAAGTGGGTTATTTTATTCCCATATTAGAGCAGAAATGTGTAACTATCTCAAAAGAAGGAGCCCAAAATACTTATTACGGGCAAAGAATTGCAAGAGGACGACCAAACAGGGAAAACTACAATTCAGCGTGTATATTAAGGTTTTCTATGGATTTCAGCAGTATTAAGGAGATAATACTGAAAAATTGGAATATCCTTAATGATGATCACACATTAATTTGTAAGTTAGGCCCTGTGCCCAAAATTATATGTAAGAAGGGCTTCAATCTTAAAAACATCTTGCAAAAGCATCAAAACAACAAACCACCAATAATGAACAGAGGAATGGGACAATGTGGAAATTGCCCTTACTGTTTGTACATGTCTCCAGGAATATCAGCAATTATTAATGGGTATAAAGACCATATAAAAGGGAAATTTAATTGCAACTCTAAAGGAGTGGTGTACTTAGCCTCCTGCCAATGTTGCCCCTGTTTTTATATTGGAAAAATAGAGTGGAGGCTAAGGGACAGGGTGTATGAGCATTTGAGAAGCATTAACCTACTAAAGGAAGATAATGTTCTAGCAAGACATGTTATTGAATACCCTAATCATAAATTCTGCTTTAAAGTCATCTATCAACTCAAGCAAGAAATGAGAGGGGGTCCATTTAATTTACTATAAGAGAAATGTGAATTGCTATGGCAAGTCAAATTGAATGCCTTCACCTATCCAGGTCTGAATGAAAAATGCTCAATTATGAGCCTGTTAAAATTGAAATGTTTAGAAAGATAGTTCATTTTATATAATTACAGAGCACTAGTATATTTAATAAACATAAGAAAATGGGGAGAATTTGCTTATAATAACAATATTTATAATATTTTTACACAAAGAATTTCATAAAGTGTACAATTATGTGATAAAATATATATATTTTTAATTAAATATAAGAAATTTTTTTAATTAAATATAAGATAAATCTTGACAGTTAAAGATCTAACTAAATTAAAATTAAAAACAAAAATAAAAATTTATATTCAGTTGGTTCATATGTTGGGGTGTTTCTGTTAGATGAATGTATAACCATATATAGGAAAGAATGGTTTAAATTCAATATTAGTCAATAATTAATTCAACCATTGTTATATAGGAGCTAGTATTTGAGTTTATACATACATAAAAATTTTCTAATTTTAAGTAACAATATGAAATATTTCTGAAAGCTTATTAATTAGCGATCTGGTTGCCCAAGTCGCTGCATATTACTAACATCCTTTAACTATTTCTATAAAAATAAAAAATGGATCATTAGGACGTTTTATTATTTATCAACTATTAAAAAATAAAAAATATATATTAAAAAATGCAGTAAAGATGTTTTAAATCTATCTTCATTATTATTTTTATCGTCAATGTTATAAATGTGGACAATAGTTTGACATAAAAAGTTCAAATAATATTTAACATACCCAGGAAAATGTTAATTAAATAGTATATTTTAACCTAATATTAAAATAAACATGTCTCTATCCTTAGAGCATGTTTCAATTACAATTTATAATTTTATGTTTTAAAGCTGAAATTTTACTTTAAGAAATTCTCTACTGTTTTGAATTTTGGCAGGCAGCTATTAACTGCTTCCTACATAAGCAAGTGCTTAATACTATACTGATGTTTTCCAATTTCTGAAGATGTTTAAACATTGTTTTAAACAAAAAACGTTTGATATATTTTTAATGTTTAAAGTCTAAATAAAAAGCGGTGAGTTTTTTTTTTTGCCTAAGCAGAATTGTTTTGTTATATTTCACTAGTTTGGAGATTTCTGTTTACATGCTATATCAGCTATAGAAGAATTGAAGTCACTGTACTCACAACTGACACTGCACACCTGTAGAAGTATGTAGTACTACTCTGTGAAGTAATATTACCTGCAAGGTAACTAATTGTATGTTTTTCTCTCTCATCCCACCCTTATCTTCTTTAATTTATTAGTGTTATTTATTATTATGATTTAATATTAACATATTTTGTTAAACCAACTGTTTTTTTGGCTTTATGGTTTAATTCATACTGCCTCGCTGTTAACATACTTACTGATACATTACTTAATGCTGTGCTACATATAATATACCTTAATATGTATTTGGATTAATAAGTATTATGTTCCATTCTGTTAATACTAACATTGGTTTGGTTATTACTAACCTTAATTTATAGTTATAATTACTTTATTACAGCATATCAAGGTTGGCCTGTGCCTCATGATCCTCCTACCTTACCTCTTCTGGCCATGGCACCAGATCCCAGTCTGGTGATGCCCCCTCTTCTACCCCTGCACTACCTGTGGAAGGGGACAGTACCACCCCATGGGAGGTGGACAGGCCCCTGCTGGGGGCAGTGGTGGAGGAGAAGTTGTCACCCATGACCAACTGCCGGGTTTGATGCATGGGATCATTTTCTATGGGTTTTGATGCCTGCATTAGACAGAGAGCATGCTGGCCACCCTGGTGGGGCAGGCTTGCCTGGGAACCCAGCCTCCACCACTGCCACCCTCGGGGCCATGACGGAGCAGTGCTGCAGTCCCATGGGTGGGGATGTGAGTCACACTGCTACCTTGTGGAGGCACATTGGACTGAAATTCCACAACAGCCTCCCCATCCAAGGTGTCCACCTCCTCTTTTGCCACACACCACCCCTGTCTACTGTCCTGTTTGTCTTGGCTGTCTGCAAAAGACTTCTCATATACCCAACTTACCTCCCCCATATGTACCTATGTCCCTTCCCCAACATTCCATTTTCACCTTAAAAGAAAATGGGCACCTGTCCCCAAAAAATATATATATACATACATCGTCCCATACATAGCTCTCCATTCCACACATGTGTCCTCACCTCTCTCTCTGGGGGTGAGAGTCCAAAGTCACCTACAAATTCTGTCAAAGTACTCAGCTGTTGCTGCACAAGAAATGGATCACTATGGTTCTTTTCTACATCCTTCTTGCTCTTACCTACCTCCCTTTCACTATATTTGCCCCCCTGCTTGCACTCCATTTCACCACTTTCCTATTGCTCCATTTTTCTTTTCTTTATATATTTTTGCATGATGTTGCGTGACGTGGTGTGTCAGGCAGCTTTGGTAAGCTCAGCTAAATGGAGCAATATTGGTATATGTGTTTTAAATGATAATAAACACACACAAAATAAACACCTGTCCTCTATATCAAACCCAAGACCATCATACCTGCAGATCACTGCATTAACATGCCATGCAATGCACCTGTTAATTAAAACAGGTGGTTTAAGCTAAACATAGCAATTGCAAGTTACACTCTTAAAGCATGTTTAAGCAGATCTGCCCATTGTGCCACATCACGCAAACGTGCTTAAAGACTAATGGAAAAATTAGGAGTGTACCTTGGAGACTTGTGCAAGAGTATACCACTAGAAAGCCAAACACAGAATAATGGATGTAAGTGAGGTCTCTAATAGCAGGTAAATGTCCCCTTTTATCAACAGCATTTACAAATACACCTGCTAAGGCATTACTGGAAAATACATGTTCAACTGGGACCCTGGTGCAGAAATAGATCCATATAAAGCCATGCACATAATGATGGATGCAAAAAAAAATATGTCACAGCCTCTGTGTGTGTACTTATATCCTGCCAATACACCTGCTGTACCAGTGAACTAGTAACACAGTCTTAAATGCCTTGTAAACAGTACATTTTGCCACACACAGTCATGGGTTCAAATCCAGTTGTTTGTAGCATTTAGATTAAATTATTGTGAAGCCAGCAATTAATTTTTTATTTTTATTTATTTTACATTTGTTGACCGGGATAGTCTGACTGGATGCATGTCCATTTTCAGCAGAGGCCCGGGGAGAAAAGCTCCAAGGGTAAGCAGATACAGCATTACATAATACCAGCATTACATATTACAAACAGACTATTTACAGAGATTACATAAGTAAGCAAGTTAAACAAGTTCCACAGGTTACAGTTATTCCTGAGCACAAGTCAGGATTAAATTAAATTACACAGTAAACTGGTTAACAGATTTTTACACATTCGAGTTAGCCAGGCTTGATACATTA
The DNA here is from genome assembly GCF_019279795.1 of Protopterus annectens. NCBI lineage: Eukaryota > Metazoa > Chordata > Ceratodontiformes > Protopteridae > Protopterus > Protopterus annectens. Next base: position 1,064,562,674 of record NC_056725.1, on the reverse strand, counting down.
ACATAGCCAGTTAAATGACAAATGTTGTTTGAGTCTAGTTTTAAATTGACCTAAGGTGGAAAGTAAGGTAATATCAGCTGGAAGAGAGTTCCAGGATCTACTTACAGAGTTTGCAAAGAGAGAATCACTAGCTGTGTTATTAATTTTGCTAGTCTGAATTAGTAGTTTGTTAGAGGATCGAAGTGGTCTAGGACTGTTATAGGGGGTGATAATATTTTTAAGTGCAGGAGTATTGTCCGGATTATAGAGGATTTTATAGGCCATAATCAGTTGGTTATACTGGATTAGGCTAGATAGTTCAAGCCAACCAAGCTGATTTAGATTGATGCAATGATGTGTCCTAAAAGGCAGCCCAGTGGCAAATCTAGCAATGTGGTTGTAGCAAATTGAGAGTTTGTTAAGGACAGTCTTGTTCAAATTCGAGAGTAGAGGGGATGCATACAGAAGGGTTGAAAGAAGGTGAGAGCGAGTTATGGCAATTTTAGCTGGAGGGGTTAGGAAGGCTTTTATTCTGTAAAGTGACCCTAGTTTTTTATTGATGGTTTTGATAGTTTGGTTAACATGTAGGTCAAATTTGAGATTATTGTCTATGATGACACCTAATAGTTTTGTAGATGGGTCAGGGGAGATTATTGTGCCATCATTTGATTTTATGGTAAAGGTGAAAGCGGTAGACCTACGTGTTGGTGAAAATAACAGCATTTTAGTTTTTGGGATTTAGGATCAGACGATGTTCAGAAAGCCAGTTTTCTATTGTATTAAAGGTGGTCTGGGTAGCTGACCATAACTCTACTGGAGATGTGGCTGAGCAAATCAGAGTAGAGTCATCAGCATATTGGATACAGCTGACTTTTGGGATGACAGTATAAAGGTCGTTAATGAAGATGGAGAACAGCAAGGGCCCTAGTATAGAGCCTTGTGGTACTCCGAGGGTGTTAGGTAGAAGGTTAGAGAGTTTGTTCTGCCAGAGGACAGCCTGCTGTCAACCATTCAGGTAGGATTGAAACCATTGGAGGGCTCCAGTATCTAGACAGAATGTTTGCAGGGTGTGGATTAAAAGTTGGTGATCAACCATATCGAATGCCTTGGAAAGATCCAAAAAGAGGGCTGAGGATATATAATTATTGTTGCAATTATGGTTTATGGTGTTAGTAAAGGCTAGGAGGGCTGACGTAGTGTTGTGATGAGGACGGAAGCCATGCTGAGTGTCTGCCATAAGGCGATTTTGGATTAGGTGGTGCATGAGTTGTCTATAAATACATTTTTCCATAATCTTTGCAAGTGGAGAGAGTATAGCTATTGGCCTATAATTGGAGAATTCAGTAGAGCTGCCTCCTTTGTGAAGTGGGATTACATAGGATATTTTCCAGATGGTGGGAATTTTAGCTTCTACTATGGTTCAATTGATTAGTATTGAGACGGGGTAAGCAATAGCATCAGCTGATTTTTGTAGGTACTCGGCAGGGAGTTGATCAGCAGAAAGTGTAGTGGGTTTTAATTTTTTGATCAAGGTACGGATAAGTGCAGTGGTGACTGGTTGGAAGCTGAACGCAAGTAGATTTCTAGGGGTGCTACTTTCAGGACCAGGGGAGCTAGGAGGTAGTTGGCTAGCTAGGGCTTGAATTGTCTCAGTAAAGAATTGGTTAAAACTATCAGAAACATCGTCAGGGGTTTTATCAATAGTAGCAGCAGGGATTGGGGTTGAAGTTTGTCCAGGATATAGTAGATTATTTAAACCTGCCCAAAACTTCTGAGGGTTATTTTGATTTACTGTCTGTAAATTACAGTAGTATTGTTTTTTGTCTTGTAAAATTGATTTTTTGGTTTTGTTCCTGGATTGCCTGTATTTAATGTGATCTTGAGGGTCTTTAGAAGAACGCCATAAAGCCCATGCTTTGTTTCTAAGGGTAATTTTGAGTTTAGACTCTATAGAAAGCCATGGTGCAGTTTTTACCTCGGTTCTCTTTGAACGAACAGGTGCATGCAAATCAAGGATCTCAAGGAATTTGTTGTTAAAGTATGCTACTGCTTCCTCTAAGGGGAGGTGTTTTAGAATAGACCAATTACATGAGTTTAGTTCTTGCTGGAATTTGGCAGGGTCAACGTTTTTATTATTTCTAACCTTTCTGAGTAAGGGTTGTTGGGAATTAATGGTTTTGTGCTTAATTACATATGTGAGAAGGTAATCGCTTAGGCCATTAAGGAGGGTACCGGAGGTGTACAGTTGGGGGTGACTTTTTATGAGTATCCAGTCAAGTATACTTTCTTTTTGGTTGGGTTTACCTATCCTGGTAGGGGTGGATATGATTTGTGTAAATGCATGCAGGTTAATATAGGGTGGTTGGGGATTCTAAGGAACAGGTGCCCCAGTCTATGTTAAAGTCTCCAAGTAGTAGGGTTTCTTGGGGGTAGTGACATGATAACCAGTGCAGGATATCTTCAAATGTAGATATAGTGTTACCTGGGGGAATGTACATACAGATGATATTAATGCATTTATTTTTATTAAGTTGCAATTTGGTGGCAAGAATCTCAGGGTTATTAATCTGAGGCGGTTGTATTACATCTATGGTGACATTACAAGCAGGTGCTTCATATGTGTATGTTAGTTGTGCATCTGTGCTTATCTGCACTGTGAGTGTCTATGCCTGAGTCATGCACTCTTTATCCATACAATACAGTTCAAATGAAATGTCTGCTTTTCAGTGATGGAAGTCACAGGGCTGCAGATAGGAACACACTTCACATATCCCTATAGCAAAACTATAAGTGCATAAAGTGTTGTGTCATGCATTAATATCCATTCACAGAGGATTTTACCTCAGGTAATGCAAATGAGGCCCACTAATATCAGAGTTCCGAACACAATCCTTTCAAACTCACAGTGCAGATAAGCACAGATGCACAACTGACATACACATATGAAGCACCTGCTTGTAACAAGGACTGCCAGCATACACGTTCCAAATGCATACCAGACTGTAACAAGTGGCCTGACAGTTATCCAACTGGTGGACATAATGTTATATTTACCGCTTATGTTGCTCAAGGAAACAACAAACATGTTTCCTAGTACTCTGTTAATGATACCATTGTCTAACATAATTATCTTAAACACATGCCTTAATTGGAGTGGAATGGGTACCCTCACTCTAGCTTTGCCTCTATAACAAGGCTGACACACTCCCTGACACACTCCCACAGTTACTCCTACACTTGTTGCGCTCCAAAGTATTTATACTCTCTGTCTATGCCTATTACTTGCAGCAGCAGCTGCAGCCTGTAACACACACAACTCCATGTAATAGTAGCTGCTACAGACCTACTAATTGTGATGGCATAGTCTCCTCACCCCAGTAATGTCTAGCACAACATATCAGAAAAGGCTTCTAATCTACATGAAGGCCTTATATCTTGTACAGTGGTTGCATGTCATTGGCTGATGATAGTGCAAATCAGCTGTATTGGCTGGAATTAGCATTTGTTTGCACACTGTGGAATATGACATGTGTGATCAAGCAGTGGATACTGCCAGCCATTCTGTTCTTGATGTAGCTCTACATAGTGTACTTCCATGTATCTGATCCATACATGCTTTCCCATTCTGTTGTCTTTCAGGAAACATACCCAAGACACCATGCACCTTTCACGGATACAGAGAATAATATTTAACTTGAAGGCCTCCGGAAACACAATGAAATCCTACTGTCCAGGGGAAGGCAAAACAGTGAACAGTGGGTAGCATGGTGGGATTTCCTTCTCTGTGATGTGAATGCCACAGGTCATCAGAGCAGGACACATGAGCGGGTTTGACACTGCGCAACAGACATGATCAATACTGCACACAGAAGAGCAGCACATGTAGCCAGGGATCATGGACTCACCAGTGGAGGGCCTGCAGTGGAACAACCACTCTCAGCCACTGAGGAATTCCTGGTGAATCTAGGCACACACAAAAGTTCCAATGATTCCATCACACCATACAACATGGATGTGGGTGCCACAGTTTCCATTGCAGATGAGAATACAGGTACGCTTAGTTTGATCATCATTGCAATACTGTAGCATTCAGTGTGTGAGGGTATACATCGTCTTACATGGGTGTCAGATATGTGTTCTTTGGGGAAGGGTTTAATTGCAGTTCGACTCTCCTGCTTAGATGTTGACCAATATAACAATTAACACAGTAGATACTGTAAATGTAGATATATGGATGCATTACCTTGTTGTGGTGCAACATGTGGTGGTACTAACATTACCTCTCCCTCAACTTTTCACAAGTCTGTCAGGTATCAGACAAGGCTGTGGCCCTGCTCCTGATAAGCACGTCATTGTTTTGTAATAGATGTAGGTTTACAGCAATGTAATCCCTAAATTGTCATCCCAGACCTGCTGCCTAGATTGGTGTATGGTTGGCGTGATTGCCAACTGCACAGCTATTTTCTGACTGCATACATCTTGGAGTTATATGTATGCCTTGTAGGTGTGACCACAGTGATAGATGTGACAGTATTGCCAGGACATTGCATATTGTCATATGTGTCAACTGTGCAGAGTCTTCACAAAAGTTAACAGTGTACCTCATTGTTGCTCATGATATTGCTGTGTAAAGAGATTTTATTTACAAGTAACTATAGCTGTTTGTGGATAAAGTAATGTCCTCTTCTCCTACTATTTGAGGTTGGGGTTTCAACAGGTCTGTAATAGTGCTAACAGTGTATAAAGCTGTACATATATTGCAACATAGTACTGCAGAGCATAATATTGCAGGTATTAATGTACAGCTTTTTCCTTTCTTACCACAGGTGACCAGAGGGTTGGTCTTTGTCCCCTACACAACCTGATATCAGTGTCTCTTGAGACTTTAATGATGATGTTGGCCACAGTGAGGCACAGGTGGGGGTTTCAGGGGCTGAATTTGTCCCAGAGGTTGACATCACTGTTCTGCCCTCATTGTCACCAAAGAGACTTAGTATGCCTACACATACCCAGTCCCTGGAGGCATTGGACAGTCAGACGGTGGGGACATTGAACAGGAAAGTGCAGCAACTATGGCTTCAGTGAGTGTAGACACTGGCCATAGCCAGAGAGCTGGTGAGATTCCACACAGGCAGATTGACAGGGGTGCTTGTAGGAAGCTTACTGTCCTTTCACCACCTGTGGTTCACTTGACATATGTTTTGGGTCATCATGGAGGCACAGGCAGGTTCTGAAAGGAATTCCAGACATATGCTCAGGGTTATGGATGCATCCATGACTGCCTCCAATGCATTGGTGACACCCTGGATTGGTTCACTGATAAAGTAAAAAGAAAGTGTGCTGAGACAGTGTCTGTCTTGGAATGCACAGTGTCTATTCTGGAGTGTGTGGTTGGAGCTGAGCATCAGCTGGATGTAGGTTAGCAACCCCATCTGCTGAGAGTCCATGTGGCCATGCACAATCATGATCCCATAGTGGCACTGCATCCAGTGCTAGAGAGGGGAGTATGCTGTCCACACCAAGATGTGGCAGGCCATGGGCTCATGGTCCTTGGCATTTCCATGGAGGACATGGTCCCAGCAGACAGCAGTCACTTTCAGTACTAGCACCGCATCTGACCTTGGGCATGGAGGCGCCAATGCAGAACCAGTTCCTTTGTTTGGGGATGGAGATGGTGAACTTTCAGCTCTACTATGCATGGTTCAAAGCTGTCTAACATACACACATGTAGGGCTATCACTGAGCTTGTCTGTGTACACACACACTCACACACCACTGTCAAATGCAGGTCACCTACAGACACACATGGCACATTTCCATGGTCGATCTTTCCTGCTTCCCTTCCTGACACATACACATGCTGTCAGCCATTTGGGTCAGCCTAAGCCTCCTGCACCCCCACACAACACGCTGTGCAAGTGATGATACCTGCCCACATCCCTGTCATCCTCGTCATCGATGCAGGGAAATGAAGCTATGTTTCTGATGCACAAGGTGACTATATAAATTAAAATGTACTTGTGCAATGCATGTTTGTTTTGTCATGCCACTTGTGGTGGTTACTGACAGATACTGTATGCTGAAATTTGTAAAGAGTAAGCCACATAATTTTGTGTACCTTATGTTGTATGATATCGTAATGGCTGTATACTTACACAATGAAAGGTGTGTCTCAGACCTGTTTATATTTCTGCTTCAGGATTCTTTTGGGGACACCTATGGATACACAGCAGCAATAAAGCAATAGACATCACAGCACAGGATAGAATGTCAGCACAGAAGAAATATGTCTTCAGCAACGTACAGCACTATACGTGCATAGCTCCATAGGTCCATATGTATATAACAGGCTAACAAGGACAATGGCATCATTCAACATACTCATGCATCCCTAATCTGTGAAAAGGTCTGATATCCTTGATAAGTGTCAGCACGGTTTTGGGAGCTAACTCATCTACAAGCCGTGGTGCTGGAGATTACCCATCTACAAATTTCCTGTGTCCAGTACAGACATTTGTCTGACAACAGCTATGAATGCCTTGTTCTGCATCTCATTGTGTAACCTGAACATGATGTGTGTCACAGCAGATGTGTGCTTCACATCCCTGGAGGCCCTGTTGCATAGCGGGTGTACTGTCTGTGTTACATACCTGTCTCTCCAGCATATACTATTTATACCATAGTGATGGTGTAGGTGTGTAGAACAGGTAAGACATGCATTAGTCCTGTCACGGATATGCAGAAGGCACACAGTGAGATCTGACACCTCCGTGTATGACAGCCATACACATCCCTCCAAAGCATTTATGAGACAGACTACACATGTAAAGTTTTGACACAGACTTCCTAGGACATGTTATCTGCAATGTGTATTGCTGTACCATGGAACCTGTGTGGCCCCTGCAGTTGTAAGATATGACTGTGTAGTGACATAGCAAGGGTACCATGGTACAGAATGATAGGTGTGATGAGTGCTACATTCAATATAGAAATGACAGTGTAGGAGTTGCATCACAGACCTTTCTGTTTAAGTTGTACAACACTTAATGCATCCCCACATCTTACCGATCAGTGAAAGTCAAAGGTTTCATTATTCTCTGTGTCCATAGGTAATGGCTCAACTGTGTGTAGTGTGCAGACACTACAATATTTTCCAGGGGTGGATGACTTTCCAAAGGATAGTATTGTGCAGTCGTTAGCATTTAGTGGCTCAGACAACAACTGAATATGTTTCTCAGGCCATCCTGGATAACTGTTGGTTCTGTGTGGGATTCAGTGACAGCTCCTGATATGCAATCACCTGCTAATGTAGTTAGTCAGAGGGTACTGACTGTGGCTGTGACTGCAGAGAGGGAATGGCTAGAAGGGTTACACCATTAAGGATGTCTGGGGAAATCCATTGGTGACTGGCATCATTGCAGCATAGGTCTCCCAATACTATCTTCCCACATTATTATTGTCAGACACTTGTCTATCCACCAGCTGATATAACACTCTGTAGATAACATACACAGTTTCAAACAAAGTCTGCTGGCCTAACATTGTCAAACACCTTGTCAGGCCATGCTAAGTAAAGTGAGTAATATTTCCATCACCCATTGCATAGTGTAACACTCAATGGGTTCCGCCAGTTAGAGTTAGTAGGCATGATTTGGCCTTGAGCATAACAAATAGTGTGTGGTCCAGTGTTAGTCGCTGTACGACAGTGTTACTGATCGTATCCATGCTAACTCCATTCATTGCATTTCATGTCACATGACTCAGAGGTCTGGGGAAACTGCTTGGTGCTACATGCTAGCTGTCCTTTGTGCAACTAAGTATTGCAGTTGCATCCAGCGTGTTCCAAGAAGAGAGTCATCCAAGGTGTCTGTACAGACCACAGACAGACATGTTAGGGAGGTGTAATATGTATACCCTGTTAAGGTAAGGTGGGGGTTTACACAGGTATTCTTCAGCTGGATACTACCCAAGCACACTACCACATTAAAAAAAAAACTCCTTAAATTGCACATTTACAAAAAACATATATGTAACTATAATGACCCTTCTGAACCCACCCCATCCTAGGCTATCATTCATTTGCTGGTCCTGATGTACACTGTTCTGCTGACTCTGCTCTACCTAAGCAATTTTGTACATGTGTAAATATCTAGTAAATCTGTTAATTACTATGAAGTTCAATTGTATTGTATTGTATTCAATTGCATTTTACTCTATACTTTTGTTAAACTACTGCTATCTACGTTTTACTCTCTGTAACTCTGTGGAGCTTTTCTCCCCAGGACAGTGATGAAAGTGGACACCTGTTGCCCAGTCAGACTATACTGGTAAGCAAATGTTAAATAAATAAAAATAAATAAATACTCAAGTGGCAAGCAGTGTGCACTGCAAGGGCACAATTACCTTGTGAAGACTGTTAAGCATGAGAGTCCATGAAATTGCCAGTGGCTGGCAGCTACTACTGCTGGTCTCACTGACACCACTCTCACATAGGATACCATGACCCAATACGTTTTCTGTCATCGCACACAAAACATTACTACAAAGCCCATGATGACAAGCAGGACACAGCCTGTTTGTTTATCTGCATAGCTGTCCCACATCATGAAAGACTGTGTAGGCTTCGCATACCCTTTTCCAGGTAGATGCCTTGATTAGCAACCTGGACACTCAGTTGGCTTTTGCATGTCTTTTGCCTTCTGTTCCAGAGTTGGTGGTATGTCACTAGGGAACTGACATGAGGGGGATTAGTAGCACTGCTGTAGCATCACAATATAATGTACAATGTCCAATGACATAGATGTCAAGTCTTGCTGTAACAATCAGCACACTGGTGGTGAGCCATCATAGGTGACAATTTCACAGCTAGTCATGCATCCTGCCCTTCAACAGATTACTGGTGAATATCTGCATGACATTGCTGTGAGACCTACTGCAGTGGACTGGCCACCTTTGGCCAATGTGTGTCCACATGTGCTAGGCATGCCATACTGTACAGTTATATACCCAAAACACATGTCTGTGTTCCCACATCATGTCACACAACAACCAGTGTGCTGTCTAGTTGCTTGACAGGCATCATATGTTTGCAAGGCCAATGTAATGTCAGCAAAGTTGAACAAGTCCTCTATGCATGCACGGGCATCCATATCTTCACTACAAGGTGTGCCTACAAGGGTGTGGCAGCATAATGCTACCTTTGCAGGACTTGCTGCTGAGATGTTTGGAGTGTCCTCACCCCTCTACTCCTATGACACACAAGCACAAAGTGTGAGTGATGTGACTGCATTTCAAACCTTGCTGCCATGGTGTCTCCAACAGCAGTCATTACATATGTCACTGAGCATAATGCCAACATTCACAGCTCACATCCTGCACCACCTACACCTACATCACACAAACCTGCATTTGTGCAGCTCCTTAGCAGACACATTGCCAAACAGACACCTCAGAAAATCTTACCACTGGAGTGCGCAGTACACATAATGCTGCATGCACCACTCTCTCACTGGTCAAATACCTGAGGCAAAACACACAATTACACCTCTTAATCAGAGGTGATTGCATTGTGAAACATATTGATGTCTGTGTCAAGTGGCTGCATATGGGAAAGATCACAGATAGCTGTGGGTTGACACAATAGGTCTTACCACATATTACCGCAAATCAAGAAATATAAGTTCACATAATGTTGACATCATAATTCCTGCAGGTGTGTATGAAAAGGAACAAACATCATACGCCTGTATGCAGACACATGAATATGCTTAGCCAGTCTGTGTCTCTCGTGGGTATACACATAGCTTTCAGCTTCAGTTGACCTTCACCTAGGATGATGGCTCCATAGACATGGAAAATGACAGAAGTCAATAATTGCCTTAGTGTGTGGTGCCATTGTCAAGGGGTCTATTACATGACTGCCTGGGATGCCTTGCTCAACAGACATTAATGTTTCACCAGTGATGGTTTCCATCTCTTATCCCTGAGATTTGGAGTACGGGCTAAGTCTACTGACACCCCACATTGCATCTTAGATGCACTGTTCAGAGAATAGTTGGCAATGAGAACACCATCTTTATACAACTTCATGGTTATGCTGCTACATGGTGGGTATGGCAACACTGAACCCCACTCTGTGGAATGTTTCCCCACCCTGGATTATGCAGACATGCATGCAGTCAAGGACATCTGTTTCAAGGCTGTGGACAGCACCACGGCCATACCAGATTGAACATCCATCCACATCTTCACACGTTAAAATGACAGTGTTCAAGGTAAGGCAGGTGGTGTATACATACTCATTAACAACAGATACACATCCAGATTTTGTGAAACACTGTGATTACTCGGAGACACTGCAGCTGCCATTCAGTACTGGAAGGGCAGATAATCAAGCAATAGCTGCCTACAGGAGTAGCTCCATGAATCCAGATACCCATTGTGCATATTTGTATGTCCGTGTGTCTATCAAGATATATCATTAAACCATGGTGTGGGGTGGCATTAAGTAACCACCAATTGTGCTAATTAGTCATGCTGCAGCTCACCTAACCAAAGGTTATTCCATGCCCTTAACTACATGTCCTGGAGCAGTGCTACAACATCCCCTCAAGGGGAACCAACATACTGAAGCATGAGTTTACCAATATGGGTAACCACTGCAGCTCCCCAATGTGGAGGTCCTCCCTGGTGGAATCTACCACAGATCAGTGTCATTAAAACTGCCAGCACTAACCCCCCTTTGCAGACAATACAGACATATATTTCATAAAAGCCATGTATTACCTCCTGTGGGATGGTTTACATATCTCTGATGGAACAGGCAAGTATGAAGAGCTCTACACCCATACATTATGCCAGCAGCATTACAACTGCATTAACTTGGCTATACCTGACAGGAGGAACAAAGGCTCCTCATGGCACAGCAAACTTGCCTGGTGGACAACTGCTATTATTGGGCTGTACAATAAGAGGTGGACATTGCAGTGTGACAGTTGGGGTGAAAATGCCCATCCCTTGAATGGAGGCACAACCAACTCAGCTAAGACAAGCACATAGTGTTGTTGTGATGTTGTGTAGACACAGTAAATGACAAAATTAGCCACCCACACAAAGCAAAACCACAACGCACAGTGTAGTTACGTATGTAAGCTCAAAGGACAGGCCCAGATTGTTGTGAACTCATACATAATGATGCCACATACAATGGGTCTGTATTCATAGCTAAGCTGTAGTCCCACAGATTATGCATCAACTTCACTTCCCTGTCCCCACCACATGTGACACATGACATTCCTACAACCTGTCCCATAACTTCCATATCTACAGAGCAAGTCATAAAAGCCTATCTGTGGAGGATATACAGCATCTATTGGACATGCTAACATCACAGGTTGCATCCGACATGGGATATGACAAGGATTACTAACACCATTGGAAACACCTTACAATCATACTGAAACCAATGGCTGCACCCCACTTGACTGTATAATGGCAACTGTTATACCCTTGCACAGGGGTGGTGCATGCACTGACCATATCTCTATGGCCATAGGGACAATCATCATGGATCTGATCAGCATACATATATGTGATCTACACACAGTTGACTACACAGTTTGGATGTCTGCCAGGGGTATCCTGACTGTTAAACATGGTGGACATTTCTGAGGCAGTCGCCAAGGACCTGGGTGAGGGGATATCAGGGCATACAACCCCTGGACTGAGCCAAACCATCTGACTATATCCCCCACTTAGGCATCATTTACAAACACCCACTTAAGCATCCAGAGTACTATCATTGCAGGGGTAACTAAGTGGCCCATTGATGACATGTATATTCAGCACAGGGACATCCACCTCCAATATATGATCTGTAAGCAGCAGCATTCAACAGGGCTCAGTCCTGGGTCCTGTACTGCTTGGAATCCATTTAACCACAATACAAGTGAATACTAAATGTCTGTGGCTAACAATGTTGACTGATGCCTGCAAACTGTGAGCACTCATGGAGTCTGTGAGTTATGTCAATATCCTACAAGAGGGTATTGATGAACAAATGCCTGTTGACATAGAAATGGACATAAACTCCATGCAAATATATATCTAGTATAATTTCCATCACTAACACTTATGTACCTGGTAAGTAGCACATCTGTTGCAACATGTGATATACATACTCAGGGGTGAAAGAACTGGGCACAGAGACCTGGCCACATAGGTTTACACCTAATGTGCCTGAGATCACCATGTCTCCCAAGTGGTATGACAGGAATCATGTGTCATAGCCAAGGGCACAATCATCCGTAACTGACATACTCATAACCTTCATGTACTCTTCCCTCAGCATGCCAATATCTGAGTGCAATCGCCATTTGGTAATGGACCTTTCCAAGTAGTACTGGCACTTGCACACAATAGTATGGTCCCTCACAAGGGAACTTCACGTCTTCACCATGTGTTCAATGGTGATCATCTGAAATGAGTGTCATTGTATCCTGTGGCATATAGACTCCTCAGGGGTGATCTCAGCCTTGCATACGGGGCAATGTGTGACCCTGCTTGATTGTAAATGTTGCATATCTGTAGGTGGCAAAGTAGATGGATTAATGTATTAATCACTCTAAGGACATTAACCTATGTGATGTCAGTAATACATGCTGTTGGGAGAGATTTATCTAGCAGACTTTAACACACCTTTGAAACAGAACCCTGGCTAATGGCAAACAGAGCACCTCAGTGCACCTCAGCACATGCCAGCTATATGATTGGCTTGGCGACTGTCATTTCACCACAGGGCTTCTGCCTGTGTCCATCTTGGACTGGGGCAATATGTGCTGATCATGTAAATAAGGGTATACAGTTGTCTATGATTGTGATGGCTATATGACCATTATGCTAGTGAAGATCAAGCATCCTATTGTGCCATAAGCTGATGTAAAATGCTCTAACAACCACATACACAAACATAGCTACATCGAGGATAGTACCACTTCCAATTACTGGTTACAGGACATGACATGGCACACACATAGTGCAAGTTGACTATTTGTAGTTCAGAACACTTACCTATATAATGGTACACACTACAGATCATAGTATGTTATGCACTCAACACACCTCATGTCTGACAGTACTACCGGTTTAGGACATATTATGCTTGATGACATCAGCAGGCCTAGTCATGGTCAGACATTTGCAGGGCCACATCACCTGTTAGAAATAAAAGTCTGCAAAACCCTATCTCTTTCTACGTTACTGAGGTGATCATATTTATGTCATATGGGCATACACCAGGTGGCATGTAGTTAGATTAGAACCCCTATCTATCTAGTCTTGCACACTATAGATTACAATATTTATCGCATGCACAGCAGTTTAAGTCTGCTGTTACAATGGCAGCTGGTACTCTTAAGGTAGATGTCATCATCAGACCTTGGAGAAGAGGGCAGTTTGGAAGCCAGTAGCAACTTACAGGGGCAAAAAGTGCATAACATTACAGTTTGATAGCCAGTGTGGGATTCTCAATTGTTTGGTAGAGGGATGCACACACACACACACACACACACACACACACACGCACACACACACACACACACCAGTTGGCTTGGAGTGAGACTAGAACCCCTATTTTTTTCATCTTGCACACTTTAAATCACAACACTTATTGCATGCACCACATATTAAGTCTACTGGTACAATGGCAGCTGGTACTGTTAATGTGGATGACATCATCAGACCTTGTAGAAGAGGGTAGTTTGGAAGCCAGCAGCAATGTAGAGGGACAAAAAGTGCAAAACCATTACAGTTTGATAGCCAATAATGGATGTCCAGCTGTTTGGCAGGGGGATACACACACATGTGCACCAAGTGGCCAGGACTGAAATGAGAACCCCTATTAATCTAGTCTTACACACTATAAATCACAATACTCATCGCATGCACCACATCTTAAGTCTGATATTATGATGGTAGCTGATACTCTTAAGATAGATGACATCATCAGGTCTTGTAGAAGAGGGCAGTTTGGAAGCCACCAGCAACTTACAGGGGCAAAAAGTGCATAACCATTGCAGTTTGATAGCCAGTGAGGGATTCTCAGTTGTTTGGTGGGTGTTTTAAACACACACACACACACACACACACATATATATATATATATATATATATATATATATATATATATATATATATATATATATATATATATATATATATATATATATATATATATAAATATATATAAATATGTGTGTGTGTGTGTGTGTGTGTGTGTGTGTGTGTGTGTGTGTGTGTGTTTGTATATATATATATAGATATCTATTTGAAAATACATAGAGGCAGATATACTATGTATGTGAGAGAGAGATAGTGACACACGGATATGCATACATATATGTATGCATAGACATATCTATACATAACAGGTCATTTTGATATAGGGACAACAGGATTGCGTTCAGTTTAACTAAGTGCATGGCCATGCCCAGTGGGACTGTCAGTACTTATAAAGTGACTCTAACCTACGCCTACCTGCACTCCGGTCTGGGATTTTGTGTGTTACAATCACTGATATCTGTTCCTGTTTCTGTAGTACCGTACTTCACTCAAAATGTCCATGGCATTCTCCAACTGTCTGAGGTAATTAATATGTGACAGAAGTCCATAATGTCACACCACATACAAATTGACAGTTTGTGAAAACACCAACATAATAATACCTTGCATGCAAAAGATGTGGATACTTCCAGATCTGGTCCATCAACAGCATCACCCATGCTAACTTCCTTAGGCCACTGAGCCACACAAGCTGCCAGCCAGAGAGTAGTCATTCATCACACAATCAATAGCATACATATGTAACTTGTTATTCCAACATTAAGTGAGACATACAATGTGTGATCTATTTCTATGTTACTGCCCTAAGTTTGCCTGGACTGCTGATATACTAGTGATGACCTACTGTTAATGCTGTTATATGGGAAAACTGCTGTGTTGGGTTGGGGAACAACACCACATCTTTTTCTATGATACACAGTAGTCCAAATATCATGTGACCCCACTGTTTAACTTCTCCCTTGACTGATGTAGTGCATATTCCAACTATGAGGCCTAGTGAGTATTAAGGAACACATACTAGTGGATTGGGCAACTATAGTCCAGTGTGGATGTTATTTGTGTCCAAATGGCCCACTGTATTTTCTTGCATAAATACAACAGCTCCATACATACAATACCATATTATAGTAATCCTTACAAGTAGTATGTAGGTTAGGGACTAACCTTGCAAATGCAGCAGTTGGGCTGACTCTGTCTGATGCAAGCAGTAAACAGCCAGTACATGGATAGGTACCGGCTGTGCAGGGTGCCTGGCATCAATCATAATATATGTATGTGAGGAGGAGTAAAGTGTCGGTCACTAGGGTGCTATGTTGTCAGTGAATATGCTATTCATTGTCTCTTAGCTACAGCCATGGTGTACTGGGTATGCCTACATCTGCCTACAGGGACATCATCAGGGGGTTCCTCATCTGAGTCCTCCTGTGACTTTGGCTGTGGTGACCTAGACACTAGTGGGAGGCTGATTATCTCTTCCCTTTGCTGATTCTGCTGCAGCTGTTTCTGCAAGATCATATTGTGTAGCATGGCACATACTGTGAACATATGTGCACATGTGGCTGGATAGTTCTCAGGGCTTTACCAGATATATCAAGGGACTGGAAGCGTAATTTCAGAAGACCAAACACATGCTCTATGATGTTTCTAGTTTGTATGGGTGCCTCATTATGGTGTTCTTCCATGGGTGTGTGTACATTTTTGATGCGTGTCATCATCCATGGTTCCAGGGTGTAGCCAGCATCTCCCAGTAAAAGGCCATGTGGGATGTCCCCCCTAGCAAACATCTGGTACAGCATGCCAGATATGGGAGTTGTGATATCTGTCAGGACTGCCAGCACACACACACTCAGGATAATTCCCCTGGGCATTGCACATGACTTGACAGTTGATGGAGTGTTACTCCTTGTGTTTGATGTAGATTCTGTCCTTCTCACTGGGTGATACCTTTATGTGTACATGACTGCAATCTATGGCACCCAGTACTTCAGGGTAGTGTGCAACATGTAGAAGTGCTGCATATTGCTGTCCCTCAAATCAATGGTGAGGGGAAAAGGAATGTGCTTACTGACATGTTGTAGTATGGCATCCAGGAACTGGTGGAGTACCCTGGATGCTGATGTCTGTGAGACCCCCATCATGTCTCCAGTTGGTCATTGGAATGTATCTGTAGCTAGTATCCTAAGAGCTACATATTCCTTTCTTTAAATAGGGATGGATTCCATTCTGTTGGCTCTGGGTCTGAGTTGAGGTCAGCAGAGCTCAGTGAGTTCTTGTAATATGTCGCTGTCCACACTGTAGCACTCTACAATCTCCAGCTCATTTAGCTCCTGGAAGGTTACCCTGGGCCTTCTCTGTCTAGGCCTATTGTCATCAGCAGCACTGACTTCAATATTGAGCACATATATGTGTAACAGACCTGCAGCAGTCCCCAGCATCGTCTCAGTCAAAATTCCCAAGCCTATACTCCAATGGTCCAGAGTATTTTGTAAAATCAGAATGTAGGGTGGATGCATACTTCATAGAGCTCTGCTATAGGTGCAGAATGTGTGACTGGATAACTGTGATGCATTCTACTTGCATAAAATATAATTAGCATCATGTAATGGCCCTGTTTTAGCTTAAACAAGGGTCAAAACTAATTAAATGCATTTTTTCAGACACGCTCAACATGATGGCGCGCTATGCAAACACGTGCAGGGAAGGTAAACAGAGCTTAGAAATTAGTGGACACATTCCTCTGAAAGGACACACTCAACCAGGTGGTGTACCATGCAAACACGTGCATCTAAGCTGAAATGAGCTTAGATGTCAGTAGATACCCCCCAGTGTCAGCTACATCATGTGTAAACAGCAACATGGGTCTAATCCTAAATGAAGGGGATATGTGGACACAATTACTCCTTTCTGGTATTCAGTAACTCCACCTCATTTGCATAGGTATCCATGCTCACAGCCTGAAAACTACATGCTTCATAGCCCAACCACATTAGCAGCAGCACCAATGCACCATGGTAGGGACTCCACCTTATGGTCCTATAATACATTCTGTCACATGATATTACATTTTTTTCCAATTTTTTTTCTTTTGCTATAAAGCATGTTTGCGCACTGTGGAACACTGTGCAAAAATGACCAGATTATTAAAAAAAATTAATTTAACTTATCTCCTTTAATTTTTCTGCCATATAGCATAATAGTTTTGCTTATATGTGTATGTGGTATGACATGTCTGTCCATATAGCTACATTTTTACCACCCCTTTTGTCTGTCTACACTCCTGTGCATGGAATTTTTCCATGCACACTACAGCACTACAGACTCTGACACAGGGTCTAAACAGATGCCTATCTGCTTGCTGGATTGCTCTACCTGCCCTCATTTGTATGAGATTAACCTGCTTATGAGGTAATTTGCATGCCATGTAAGTTTCTGTGTTGATGCATGCATATACCCCACTCATCAGCACTTACCAAATCTAAAAATGTTTGTGCCCTTGTTAACAACACAGTGCCATGCCTACAAGGGAAAAATGTGTAGGCTTTGCTAAATCCCCACCTCCCTAGTGTATCAGACTATATGCAAAGTTTTGGAGATTAGCAAGGAGAAGTAAGCATATTTAAATGAGTATTACAAAGAAATGGAAGATGATAATAGAATATGAAAGACAAGAGATCTGCTTCAAGAATATTGGTGATACTTAGAGAAACTACTAGGTGAAAATAGGCATGATAAAAGACAAAAATGAGAGGGACCTAGCAGTAGCAGAACATATTATGAAGCAGTGATAGAAATATACTCTGGAGCAAACTACCTATCTATATCAAACAAAGTTTCTCATTAGCACTCTTCAAGAAAAATCTTTATGATTGGATGGAAAATAGGAAATTCACCCCGGGGATCACCTCTGTGGCTCTGCTTGACAATGACACAGGAAAATAATTTTCTTGGGTGGTGAAAGCCAGTGTACCTTTTTGGCTAGGCTTATAGAGGCCCTAGAACCAATAGCCTAGTACCTACCTATGAACCTATGAAATATACTGAAGAACTATATGGGTTCATATAAGAAAGATCATAACATCAAAACATATAGGATGGTATTTTCCCTGACCCAAAGCCAGACATCCTGGAGAATAAAGTTAAATGGATCCTAGAAAGTCTTGCTAATAACAAGACCACATAAAGTAATGGAACTTCAGCTTAATTGCTAAAAGTCCTGCAAAATGATGCTATTACAGTGCTGCTTGTAATTTGTCAGCATATTTGAAAAACAAAACAGTGGCCAACAGAATGGAAAAAGTCATAAGTGCAGTATCAGTGGTGTACAGAGGATTGTGGGTTCTTTTTCCTCACCAGGTATATGGACTGCTGACACTGTAGGGTAGCATAAGGTCTGCTGTACTGCTGAGTGCATAATCCTTGGGTGAGACATAAAACAAAGGTCTCATCTGCTTCAGCTGATGGTAGCTCAGGTAGATGTAAAAGACCCAACAGCACTTATTGGAAAGAGTAAGGGTGGCTTTATTACATTGAGACCTATCCATCTGTCTTTATTATTTATTCATTCATTATATTTTTACTTTGTATCACAATTTATACATCTTAATAAAACACATGACATTTTCATTTTCCTAAATAAATTTAACAAGCATTTCATCCCCTCAACCTTTCGATCAGAACTATGTCTTTATATCCCATATTACTTCCTCATCATCATTTGTTTTGGTATGCAGTAATTTCTCACATCTTCTTTTCAATAAACAAGTAGCAATAAATGAAATGCATCCCATTTTTATTTTTTCCACACCCACCCTTATATTTCCCATACTGCACCAGTGTCTATATCAGTGTTTTAAATATTTTCTGGTCATAAGCATCTTTGATTAATGTCTAAAAACTTTTATTTTTCTTACACTCCAAACATGGTATTATGATGTCTTTTCGGTATTACAGCTATTACACAGTCCTTTTTATATCAACGTATAGTTTGTGTTACTTTTCACTTGCATTGTGCCCAATAATAAATGCCACAGAAAATCGCTGGCTTCAAGAAAGGATTCAAAGTTTTCATGCCTTTTCCTTATTGCTTTTTTGTACTAAACCACCTTCTCTCCACAAGATCAATATAATAGTTTATTTTTGTTGTTTTATACCATTCTTTCCTTTTTGATTTATACATTAATTCAATTTTCCATGTATTTATTTTGCTTTGATATCCCTTTTCTTCCAAAACTTTTCTTTTTCTTTTCCTTTTCTTACCCTAAGCCATCAACATATCTTTATGTTTTTCAAGTAACAAATTTCCTAGTATTGTATTTTAAAATTCTTTTTAACACCCAAAACTAATTTATTGATGATAACAAAGCAACCAGATATATTAAATTCAAATCCCTCTTTTATTTTATATTCTAAACAATTACTCATTTGACTGGATTCAATCATGTTCCCTACAAAAAAAAAAAGATATCTATCAATCAGTTTTCCATACAGTTTGGAAGCACATACACACCACCTATATATGCTAGCTTTCCTAAAGTATGTGTTTTTCATATATACCCTCTTTTCAAGACAATTGAAATACTGTCCACAAATCAGTCAAACGTTTGTATTTTCTAGAACGTATCTCTGCTGTTTTATTACTAGTTTCTCTTTTCCAAACTTCTATTTATTCCATTCCAAACCTAAGTCCCAGAACACCATTTCACTTCTGGAAAAATACATTCCTGACATTCTTATTATGTCATCAAACCCCTTACTTTTTGAGGTATGTAACTGTAATCCTACTGTTTCCAAAATTTGATTTGTTCTGAAAATTCTCTCTTTCATCCTATATTTGCTCTTGGCCACTGTAACCAAATCATCTGCATAGATTAACATCAATGGTACCTTTACCTTTTCCTTCATTTCACATCTACAGTCCTCTAACCTTGATCTACATGTTTGTATAATTACATTCATTACCATCCCAAGCAGCCACATGCTCAAAAGACAAATATGCTTTACCTCTCTTCCCCATCTTATCTTTTTTTTTTTACCTTACTCACCATCACAGGCACAAAAATTTGTATAAATTGTTCTTGCTATCGTTCTTATTTTTTTTTCCTACCCTGTATTCTTTTAAAATGTTCATTTCATCATGATCAATACAATTAAATGTCACATCACATGCCATTACTTTTCCTTCTACAACCCTGTATTTCTATATTCAATCACTTCTTAACCATCATTAGCATTTCATTTACTCCTTTCTCATTAACTGCATATATCTCTTCATCTAATTCTTCTTTCATGACATCTGTCATTCTTTTCTGAATAATCTTTATAAATATTTTATAATCAGTATTTCCCAAAGCAATTGGTCTACAATTTATATTTCTCCCCCTTCCCTTTTTTCCACATACATTTTATAACCCCACTACAAACCTCTTCAGCATTTATACCTTCATTCAGTCATTCAATATTTCCAGAAAAACATCATTTACATAATTTGCATTTTTATAAAATAAATATGCCCTAATCCATCTAGACCTGGTGCAAATTCATCTTTCCCTTTATTTGTAGTATCCCCTAAATTTTTTTTCAACATTTTTCCTTTGTTTATTATATCTTCATTCTTTCCTGTTACTACACATACAGCCCTGTGATCTGAAGACTTTGTTTCTCTGACTCCATCTTTTATTTCTTTAATGTCAGCTATAAACAATATATAAACAATCTTTGTTTTAAGTATCCGTCTCTTATAGGTATATCCTTTCCCTTTACCTATTCTTATCCTACCATTATTTCCTACCTCTCTCATCATTTTTGTATATTTTGCTATTTTCTCTTTCTTCTTTCTTGAGTAAATCTTTATCTGCACTTTTTTTCAAATAATACAGCATTTAAATTGATTTATTTGTGTTGCATTGAATACTATCTAGCTGGAAGTTGTGGTTCTGTTTTTCAGTTAATGCTTGTTAGAATTTAGTGCTTGTTAGAATTTCTGCATAGCCAGTGATAAGTGGGAGTAGTTTCACTTCAATGATATTCGGTATCTGCCTTATATAAGTGGTACATTTTGGATTATTTTCTGCTTAAACTCTGAGCTTTGGCCGGCTAAGACCTACCTGCAATCAACTGGACATATAAGTGAATTTAAGTAAATCTTTATATGCACTTTTTTCAAATAATACAGCATTTAAATTGATGTATTTGTGTTGCATTGAATACTATCTAACTGGAAGTTGTGGCTCTGCTTTTTTAGTTAGTTCCTCACCCACCCTCACTGCTTTTGTTTTGGTATTAATCTTAGTGGCTTTTAAACTGCCCTCCCCTCTTGTAAATTTGCATTTGGATACTCCTCCTGGGCCCATCTCATTTTTACTGTATTTGTGTTTCTTCCTACTTTATTAATTTATTTTGCTTTTTGCGCCATCTTAAAAGTACTCAGTTGTATTTATTACTGCTTGGTGCAACTTTCATTCTAAGCCTTTGGTTTTAAGCACTTGGGCTGCACTGTTGTAGAAGGACAGGTAGCTAAAATCCTTCTAAGTTGGGAACTGCTGATTGAAGGCTCAGTGTCTGTTATTCTAAAAGTGTATTAGTTCTGGTTTAAGTACTTGGGCTTCAGACCAGTCATTTTACATTAAGGTTTGTGGTCTGCACTCTTGTGGGAGAAGAGGCTGGACTCTGTCCTTCTGAGCTTAGAATTTCTGGTTAGAAGCTTATAGTGCCTCCATATTTGAACTGTTTCTTACTGAAATTGGTGTGCCTTGTTTGCTGTCACATAAACTAGATTCAGGCCTGCTGAATCTAGCTTTGTTTGTATAACTTGAGCACTAATCCAGGCCTTCTTTTTTGGAGAAGGTTCCCCTGCACTCCAGTGGCAGGAGTGTGCAGTTAGAAGTCTGACCGAAGACTACAAGAAAAGGGCTCAGTTTTGAGACTTTTTACCGGTTAATTGGGTAATTTGTTTAAAAGCCTTTTCTGGTTGCTTGTAGACATCTAAAGCTGTTTTAAGTGTATTTTTTACTGTGTGTAGTCATTTAAAGCTGTTTTAAGTGTATGTTTTACTGTTTTTGCCTTATCTTTTCAAAAAATTTTTTTTTTTGCTTCCCACCTATCTTTGCACGGTTTTGCATGTCTGGGCAGTGCCGGTTAGCTAGGGCTAAATCATTCCCGGCTCCACCAAGTCTCCTCTACAGTTTTTCCCTTGAAAGTAGTCTAACTTTCAACCTAAGCACTTAAAAAGCATCCTACAGTCCAGCACATGCTCAGACCTAATAGCAAGCACTAATATACCCCGACACTTGATTGCCCAGAAGGGCAAGGCTCATTATTCACCCCTCACCAACCAGTCGACTAAGCAGCTCACCCTACTATTCAGACATGACCAAAGGGCAATTTCAGGTATACTCTCCAGTCCAGCTGGTGAACCTGGGTATCCTGAGGCAATGTTACAACTGCCTCATGTACACAGCCAACCCTCTCCTCCTACCACAAAACATTAACATATGCGAGAGATGCAATTATATAGCTAAATTGGAGGCTAAGCTCTCTCCACCCAAGACTGAAACAGGCAGTCATGAGGAGAAGATTAATACTTGCATCAAACCTCCAGCCTCACATAGACATACTAAACCAGCACTGGCAAAAAATACACATAAATACACAAAATCATACTCGGAGGATCTAATTAAAAACCTGAAAAAGCATCAGAGACCTCCAAAGCAGACAACCAAAAAACCTGCACCTCCCGTCACAAACCAGACAACACATAAAACACAAAATCAGTGTGCCGCACAATCACAGCCCTTAAGGCAAAATAACATACCTAACACACTAGTAATGGGTGACTTTATAGTCGGGCACATTGACATCCCACTCACTAGGCTGGACAAGGAGAAGGTTACTATTAGCTGCCTGTCGGGAGTCAAAATCCGCCACATAACACAAGCACTCAGGTCACTCCAGAACAAGTACAAATATGACTCTGTCATTGTTCATGTTAGTGTGAATGACCTGAGACGTACCTCCCTGGACTACATAAAAAGAGACACGGAAGAGCTCTCTGATCATGTAGCCCAGGTGGGTATAACCCTGACCCTAAGTAGCATCCTGCCCTCATCAAGAATGATACCGCAGTATAAAGAAATAAATGATCAATTTTAACAATTGGCTAAGCTTCTGGTGTCATTCAAAGGGGATCCAGTGTCTGTCAGCCTGGGACAACATGCTCAAAAAGCCTCATTGCTTCACAAAAGACAGCTTGTACATGTCACCCCTAGGCTTTCGAGTACTGGCCAAGGTTCTTGCTGCCCCCATAGTGCCGTTTTTAGGCAAGGCTCAAAAGTCAAACCCACCTCCGTAAACAGCACAAATAAAAAAAATGAGGGGTATGCTACTCAATGCCAGGACTTTAAATCTCAAAATGCATGCACTCGAAGCACTACTCAGTATGGAGAATGTCGACATCTGTGCAGTAACTGAAACCTGGTTCAAGGCTCCACAGAACACCCCAGCACTACTGGGCTACAACTCATACCACACATTTCAGCGACAGAACATGGACCAAAACACAGAAGGAGGGAGTATATACATATTCATCAAGGATACCTACACCTCCACGTTAGTGGTGCAGCATGATACCTCTGATATCATCCATGTGCAACTAACATGGGGAAAATCTGCAATGCAAATTGTGGCCTGCTACAGATCACCCTCCATGACCCAGGACCAACACTCCACCTTTCTGGAGACACTGGAAAACATGAAGGTCCTACCGAACACCCTGATATTGGGTGATTTAAATTACCCTACCATTAACTGGGAAAACTACTCAAGTACAAACTCCCAGGTCCAGCGCTTCCTGGAATTTATCAACTCCAATGCCCTGGATCAGCTGGTAAACTCCCCTACCAGAGGTGAAAACATATTGGACCTGGTCATCACCAACATGGGCAACAGGTGTTCCGCACCGGAGGTCAACCCATCACTGGTTAGATCAGACCATAAACTAATCACTCTGGATGTCTACACCACACCTCCACCCCCAACCAAGGAAACCACAGTGAAAAACTTCTCTATAGCAAACTTCACCTTACTTAAGACAGAGGTGGTAAGTTTCACAGCTCCCATGCTAAAGGATAACAGTGTCCAAGATGCAGGAACCTTTACAAATGCACTCTATGAGCACATACAAGGATGCATGGATTGTGCCATCCCTAGCAAAACCAAGACTCATTCCCCTAAGAGAAGGAAACCAGTCTGGTGGACCCCTGCCATAAACAGGCTATACAATAGAAGGAGGAAACTAGTTCAGAAAAAAAGCAAATCCCAAGAAGGAAAGTCATCCCTGATCAGTATCAGTAAGAAACTAAGGTCCCTCATAAAGTCATCCGAGGCTAACTTCAAAAGAAAAATAGCTAAGGACTCGAAAGATAACCAAAAAGCCTTCTTTAGCTATGTCAAGAATCTAAGCGGCAACTCGCAGATATGCTCTGAGTTTGTGCAAAATAGCGCAAAATATACTGAAACTACTGATATTGCCAACATCCTGGCAGATAGATTCAGTGCAAACTTCACCCCCCCTCACCCCCAAAAGGGCCCACAACAATACCAGAAAAGCGTAGTGTCCCGGAAATCACAGACGCACAGGTGAAATCAGCCCTTTCAAAAGCCAAACGCACAGCGCCAATGGGGCCAGATGGTGTCCCAAGCTGCGTCTTGCACAGACTACAGAATGAACTAACCCCCCCACCTAAACACACTGTTCAACCTCAGCCTCTCCACAGGCTACGTGACCATAGAATGGCGCACAGCAATGGTTATTCTGCTCCACAAAGGAGGGGCCACAATTGACCCTGGTAACTATCGCCCCACAAGCCTGACTAGCCTGGTCTGCAAGGCTATGGATTGCATCATCATGGAACTCATTAACAAAGAAACTGTGAACCTCCAAACACTTGACTCAACCCAGCTCGGCTTTGTTAAGTGCAGATCATGCCTACTAAACCTGGTTGACTTCTTTGAGAAAATCACCAAGACCATAGATGAGAGGAAGGTGCTTCACACAGCCTACCTTGATCTTGCCAAGGTTTTTGACACCATTCCCCACTCAGGAATTATAGAAAAACTCACCAGCCTGAACATAAACCCCTGTGTCATGAGATGGGTTGCCAACTGGCTTACAGACAGAACTCACACAGTAAGAATAGCAAGCTCCAGGTCCGACTCTAAACCAGTCACAAGTGGTGTCCCCCAAGGCTCAGTCCTGGGACCCCTACTGTTCGGCATATACTTCTCAGAAGTACAGGCAAACACAGGAGGACTATGGCTAACCAATTTCGCAGATGTCTGCAAACTGGGAGCCATAATTGACTTGGTAGAAAAACAAACTGCAAAAAGATCCAAAATCACACAAGGAATGCTGAGAACAAATCACTTTATGACGCAAAGCTTTCGGGTATGAACCCTTTCTCAATACTAAATACATACATATACACAAAGCAACTGCTTTTATACAGGCCTAGTAGTCATGTGACTGCAGCCAAAGTCACATGACTTATTCAAATGTACAATTTAAAAAATTTAAAGAAACACACTGCAAAAAAGCATTTGTTAAAAAAGAAACTAGACATATACATATATATGATCACATTTCAAAACAATATCTAGCACATATATATTCTTAATTATAAAAATATAAAAAATATACATATATACCTATATGTTTAATATAAACTCTAAAATTATTAAAACATAGGTGTACACATACATGTACACAACAGATGCACTTATTAACATCAATGTATAAACATGCTCATACGCACAGGTTAATAAAGGTATCATTTCAACTGTTGTAATCCAATAAGAATTGGTTTAATGCTTACTGTACTGTTAAGGCCAGGAGGACTATCAGCTCCCAAACGTACTATCCATTGATATTCTTTAGTTTCAAGAAAATTATTAATATCACCACATCTGAGTGAGGGAATCACCAAATCAATGACCCTAAATCTAAATGTATGCCTGTCCCCACAAGTCTCAATATGCTTATACAAGGCATTCTGACTATACTTCCTCCTGATTTCTGATTTGTGTTCAATAATCCTGTCCTTAAGTCACGTGTAGTCTTACCAATGTAGTATGCAGGACATACAGAGCATGATGCCATGTACACCACATTGGTAGTAGTACAAGTAGCTCTTACAGAGAATGTATATGTATGGTGTGTAATCATGCACATAACTATTAGATTCCACATATCTGATCAAGTCTGAGCAACAGGAGCAGTTGTGACATGCATAGGTACCAAAATTAAGTGTAGGGCAGATGGGTCTATCAAAGCACAAATTCAAAGAAGGACGAAAATCTTTATAGCATAGCATACTTTTGAGGGTTTTCATATTTCTAAAGCTAAAGAATGGCTTATCACCTAACAATTTTGTAAGTTCAGGGATGCCATTAGAATAGGCCAATATTTATAGATAGTGCTTAACAAGGAAACCTTACTTGCAAAACCAGTCACATATCTAAATCTTTGCACAGTAGAGTTTACAACTTGATTTATCACAACATCAGGGTTCGTAAGATTATAATTCCTGAAGTATGGGGCATATAGTGAGTGCCTATTGCTAGATACCTGGTTCTTCATCTCATTTAAAATAGACAATGCATAGCCACAATCAACAAAATCCTTAAATGTATCATTTAACTGCTCACAAAAACAATATCATCTGTGTTGAGCCTACTCACCGAATGAATTGAGACTTAATCACACCTCGAAAGACATGCGGGGCATGCATGCTGTCCGCATGCACATATCTACCCACAGATGCCTCCTTCTTAAAAACAGAAGTGCCCAATGATCCATCCTTGTAAAAAATGTTAACATCAAGGAAGGAAGCCTCTTTACTAGTAATGGTCGACTTAAACTTCAAAAAGGATGTCGTGTTGTTCAAGTGTACAAGATATTCTTCTAAGCTGTCCCTAGATCCATTCCAAATTAAAAAACAATCATCAACAAACCGTTGATAGAACACAACACGTGTGTCAAAAAATTTTTTCCATCATGCAAATTGTCTAATTCCCACTGATGCAGTACAAGGTTTGCATATGTATTGGCCACGGGGGTGCCCATGGCGACCCCGTTAACCTGCAAATACGGTTGTTGATTGAAAATAAAAACATTGTGGCTAAGTACTAGGTCCAACAATTGACATATATTTTGAATAGAATCACTTACTAAGGACTTTTCAGTAGTCAAAAACTTCCTAATGGACTCTATGCCATACAGATTAGGGATAACAGTGAACAACGATACAATGTCTAAGGTAACAAATAGAAAATCATTCAGATTACATGGTTCACTGTAATACCACTTTGAAAGTTTGAAGAGAAAATCACCAGTATCTTTCAAAACATAATTACATTTATCTAAAAAGGAAACAATTGTTTCTGAAGGTAAACCAAACAGGTTCGGTTACCCACCCATTGCCAGAAACAATGGGTCTCATGGGAGGGTCTAACAAACACTTATGTATTTTAGGAAGTCCGTATAACTGAGGTATAGATGGACAGGGTACAGAAAAAAAGTTAAATAATTCCAAACTAATATTATTATTAAACTGCATGTCATAAACATGTAAGTTAACGTCAGTAATATGCTTCTTTACATCCAAAGAACTAATTTTTTAAAGGACAAAGTATCCATTAGTAGCTTATCCATTGATAAATTATAGCAAGCTCTATCCATGATCACAATACTTCCTCCCTTATCTGCCTGCTTAATGATGATTTCACTATTCCTTTTGAGATTCTGCAAGGCAAGATGTTGCTCATAGGTTAAGTTATAGATAAACTTTCTATCACAGACATTAAACTGTTGCCTAAAATCAGCTTCACAGACATTGCAAAATGCAGTAGTAATGGGTGTATTCACAGGTATAAAAACGCTACGTTTTCTGAGAATGTTATTAGGAGCAGTACTGACATTAAACAAAATTTTCAAATTTAAGTTTCTCACAAACATTTTCAAGTCGGTAATAATATCAACTAAATCCAAGTTAGTCATAGGTATGAAACTCAGTCCTTTTGAAAGAAGAGACACATGAGAATCACTCAAAACAAAAGATGAGAGGTTTAAAACACCTCTTACTACTTGCGGGCATTCTTGCCCTGTCTCAACGGACTGTCGTACTTGCGTTTCACTGACGAAGTCTCTAGCTTCATCGATAATGGTTCCCTCTTGTTTAAAGAGTCCTGCACACGTTCCGGTTTCTCTAACTGAAACCGCTTCTCTGTGAAGTTTAAAGTCGACTGATGCGTTTTTTTATTAACATGCTGCACATCCGATACTAAGTTCAAGGCAGCAGTTGATGAGGTATCCATAGCGGACGTCATTACGGCGTCAGTGTTAACGCTACTAGAAGAGGCAATGGTTACAGACTCAGAAGGAGTTAAAGTGACAGTGTCTGTTTGTATAGAATTGGCGCCAACAGTCAGATTTGAATCAAGGGGCTGAAATGCATCTAGCGCCCTAATAGAAGTACCAGCAAAAGTTTTTGCATTATGATTTTTGTTGGATGTTACCATAGTTGATTCTCTTGGGTCATTCCTGTCCCTGTCCATCTATACCTCAGTTATACGGACTTCCTAAAATACATAAGTGTTTGTTAGACCCTCCCATGAGACCCATTGTTTCTGGCAATGGGTGGGTAACCGAACCTGTTTCGGTTTACCTTCAGAAACAATTGTTTCCTTTTTTAGATAAATGTAATTATGTTTTGAAAGATACTGGTGATTTTCTCTTCAAACTTTCAAAGTGGTATTACAGTGAACCATGTAATCTGAATGATTTTCTATTTGTTACCTTAGACATTGTATCGTTGTTCACTGTTATCCCTAATCTGTATGGCATAGAGTCCATTAGGAAGTTTTTGACTACTGAAAAATCCTTAGTAAGTGATTCTATTCAAAATATATGTCAATTGTTGGACCTAGTACTTAGCCACAATGTTTTTATTTTCAATCAACAACCGTATTTGCAGGTTAACGGGGTCGCCATGGGCACCCCCGTGGCCAATACATATGCAAACCTTGTACTGCATCAGTGGGAATTAGACAATTTGCATGATGGAAAAAATTTTTTTGACACACGTGTTGTGTTCTATCAACGGTTTGTTGATGATTGTTTTTTAATTTGGAATGGATCTAGGGACAGCTTAGAAGAATATCTTGTACACTTGAACAACACGACATCCTTTTGAAGTTTAAGTCGACCATTACTAGTAAAGAGGCTTCCTTCCTTGATGTTAACATTTTTTACAAGGATGGATCATTGGGCACTTCTGTTTTTAAGAAGGAGGCATCTGTGGGTAGATATGTGCATGCGGACAGCATGCATGCCCGCATGTCTTTCGAGGTGTGATTAAGTCTCAATTCATTCGAGTGACTAGGCTCAACAGAGATGATATTGTATTTTGTGAGCAGTTAACTGATACATTTAAGGATTTTGTTGATTGTGGCTATGCATTGTCTATTTTAAATGAGATGAAGAACCAGGTATCTAGCAATAGGCACTCACTATATGCCCCATACTTCAGGAATTATAATCTTACGAACCCTGATGTTGTGATAAATCAAGTTGTAAACTCTACTGTGCAAAGATTTAGATATGTGACTGGTTTTGCAAGTAAGGTTTCCCTTGTTGCACTATCTATAAATATTGGCCTATTCTAATGGCATCCCTGAACTTACAAAATTGTTAGGTGATAAGCCATTCTTTAGCTTTAGAAATATGAAAACCCTCAAAAGTATGCTATGCTATAAAGATTTTCGTCCTTCTTTGAATTTGTGCTTTGATAGACCCATCTGCCCTACACTTAATTTTGGTACCTATGCATGTCACAACTGCTCCTGTTGCTCAGACTTGATCAGATATGTGGAATCTAATAGTTATGTGCATACGATTACACACCATACATATACATTCTCTGTAAGAGCTACTTGTACTACTACCAATGTGGTGTACATGGCATCATGCTCTGTATGTCCTGCATACTACATTGGTAAGACTACACGTAGACTTAAGGACAGGATTATTGAACACAAATCAGAAATCAGGAGGAAGTATAGTCAGAATGCCTTGTATAAGCATATTGAGACTTGTGGGGACAGGCATACATTTAGATTTAGGGTCATTGATTTGGTGATTCCCTCACTCAGATGTGGTGATATTAATAATTTTCTTGAAACTAAAGAATATCAATGGATAGTACGCTTTGGGAGCTGATAGTCCTCCTGGCCTTAACAGTACAGTAAGCATTAAACCAATTCTTATTGGATTACAACGCAAGTTGAAATGATACCTTTATTAACCTGCGTATGAGCATGTTTATACATTGATGTTAATAAGTGCATCTGATGTGTACATGTATGTGTACACCTATGTTTTAATAATTTTAGAGTTTATATTAAACATATAGGTATATATGTATATTTTTATATTTTTATAATTAAGAATATATATGTGCTAGATATTGTTTTGAAATGTGATCATATATATGTATATGTCTAGTTTCTTTTTTAACAAATGCTTTTTTGCAGTGTGTTTCTTTAAATTTTTTAAATTGTACATTTGAATAAGTCATGTGACTTTGGCTGCAGTCACATGACTACTAGGCCTGTATAAAAGCAGTTGCTTTGTGTATATGTATGTATTTAGTATTGAGAAAGGGTTCATACCCGAAAGCTTTGCGTCATAAAGTGATTTGTTCTCAGCCATAATTGACTTGCCAGCTGACACGGTCATTCTCCAAAAGGGCCTTACTGAGACAGACACCTGGTGTCAAAGTCATGGTCTCAAGCTAAATGCCAAAAAATGCATAGTCATCCCATTTGGGAAAAACAAAACACCCATGAATTACCACATGGTGACAGCCCCCTTAATACAGAAGAGGTAATAAGAGATCTGGGGACCCAGGTAGATAGTAATCTCTCCTTTTACAATCATATTGCCAAAGTAGTTAGGAAATCCTTCTATGTAGCCCATCTAATTACTAAAGGGTTCGCATCTAGAAATAAAGAGGTTATAGTGCCCCTCTACTCGTCACTCATCAGACCCATCATAGAGTACAATGCCCTATTTGGGATGTACCTCACAAGACACGTCCAGCAGCTGGAAAGACCACAAAAGTACTTCACCAAGAGGATTACTGGCCTCAAACATATGTCCTATGCAGCCTGACTGGAAAAACTCCAGCTGTACTCAGTGGCATATCGCTTACTCAGAGGTGATCTCTGCCTGACTTACAAAGCCATGTCCAACTCAGAATTGATGGACATGCTCCACCTAAAGAAATCCAAGTCACTGCGAGCCACTCACTCTAGTGAGCTAAACCTTGCCACAACAATAAATAGAACATGCTGGAGGGATATATTCCTATCACAGAGACTCCCCATGATTTGGAACAAAATTCCTAACTATATTAGGCAGAGCCCCTCACTAACACTCTTCAAGAGAAACCTTGACAAGTGGATGGGTAACAGAAAATACACCCCTGGGATCACTTCATTGGCTCTTCTTGACAGAGGCTCATTTAATTAATCAATGGGGTGGCAAAATCTGACACACTCTGGCTAGGCTTATAAATGCCCTTGGACAGATAGCCTAGTACCTACCTATGAACCTATGAACCTGTGAATTACAATTAAAGTCTCCAACCACCATAGTAGACATATTTGCTATCACATAACTTTGAATTTCCTCAGACCTGTTTTCTTTCATTTGCAATTATATGCAGATATGCTCCCACTATTTTAAATACCTTCTTCCCATTTTTTTGCATCATATAGTAAAACTCTTCCAGCCACTACCTCCATTACATCTAATATTTTAATAAATTCAGTTTTTAGCAGTACTGCAGTGCCCAAACATTTCTCACTCCCTATTGGACAACACTTTTTTCCACATCGTCTCACATTCCAACCTTTCCCTTTTTCTGTCAGTATTATATCTAGCAAACACATTACCTATGTATCTATTTTTAAACCATTCAAACACCATTGTTCTTCTAACATCACTTTTCATACTGTTTGTATTCAAGTGATGGTATACTTATAATAAATAACTTTTCCCTTTTTTGATTTTTTTTTTTCATTTCAAGGAGGTAAGAGGAGTTACATCAACAAAGCTGCTTTATGTAGATGATGTGGCACTAAAAAGCAGACTTTGATCAGGACCCTCCACAAATGATAGAGGATTGGAATATAAAACTGAAGGCTCATAGGATGAAATTGAGTATAGACAAGATAGCCATGGCAGCAAATGGGGGAATCAGAAGTGGACGAAATTTGAGAAAGAAGAAAAACAGTGTAACAATTTAAGATCTGTAGGTAAATGGGAGGTATGGCTAAGGATAAGGGAAATCTGGATGAGAAGAAAAAAGCTAGAATCAGAGGTGCTACATCCAACTGTATGAAAATGTCAGGGGTAGTGTAAGACAGAAAGACGTCAAGCAAGCTGCTGTAAAGTAAGATGTGTAAAATAGTGATGTGATCAGTACCTCTGTATGTCAGCAGCTAAAAAAACGTAAGTTGATTTATATGAAGAGCCTGAGATGGGTAGCAGGATGAATACTGTGGAACAGAAAAAGAAATCAGGACACTAGAGCAAAAGCTAAAGTTACCCTGGTTGCAGGGAAGGTCACCGAGGACAGATGCTGGTTGTTTAGTCACAATAAAAGAAAATAAGTCGATTTGGGAGAAACAAGAAGTAGATAACAAAAGACAAGAATC
This sequence comes from Protopterus annectens, assembly GCF_019279795.1. Classification (NCBI taxonomy): domain Eukaryota; kingdom Metazoa; phylum Chordata; order Ceratodontiformes; family Protopteridae; genus Protopterus; species Protopterus annectens. The sequence goes on along the minus strand of NC_056725.1, from coordinate 1,064,529,803 downwards.
TCCAGTCAAGGTTCATATGGCTCGCATTAGAGAAGACCTATGAAATGAGGTTTACTTGTTGAAGAATATAGGCGAGTATCTCTGAATTGACAGAAGTATAAAAAGTTGACATGGCACGCTGACCCCATGCAGAAATGACAAAAATGGGAATGATGATGATGATGATGATGAAGAACTGTCAGATGCACAAGCTAGGTTTAGTAAGGGTAGAGTTACAAGAGATCAATTTGCCAACATCCACTGTATAATATAAAGGCAAGGGAGTTCCACCAACATATTAACCTCTGCTTTATTGATTTTGTAGCATTTGACTGTTTGGACCATAACAAATGGTAGCAAGGTCTTAGAGAAACTGTGATACAAGGTTACCTTATTTGCCCCTGTGGAGTTAGTTTGCAGAATATGAAGTTACAGTTAGAAAAAATATGGAATAACTGATGGATTCAGAACGTAAAAATAGTATGACAAGGCTATGTATTGTTAATATACCTTCTCAATTAATATGCTAGATATATCATATGAAGTGCTGGGCTACATGAGTCAGATGCTGGAAATGAAATTTCTGGGAGAAATGTTAACAGCCCCAGATATGTGGATGATGCCACTTTAATGCCTGAAAATAAGGAAGCTTTTAAAAACCAGTTGATGAAGGTAAGATTAAAGAGTACAAAATTTGACTTGTTGCTGAGCATTAACTAAACTAAATTATAATTATAGCATCTAACTCTATCAATTATTTCATATACAGTAGATGGGAAAGAAGTGGAGGAGGCAATAGTCCCAGGCTCAAAAATCTCTGCAAATGGTGGCTGCAGCAACAAATTAAAATATGCTTGCTTTTTGAAATGAATGCCATGGCAAATCTCACATAGATTTTAAAGAGTAAAGACATCACATTGTCAACAACTGTCATACAGTCAAAGCTTTGTTTTCTTCCAGTAGTAGCATATGGCAGAGAGGGAATGTAAGTAAGGCTATGCAGTGAAATATCTATGCTTCTATAGATGATGCTAGAGAAAATGTTTGAGGATTCTGTGAACTGCAAGAAGGTCAAATTAGTCAGTGGATAAGGAAATACATCTAGACTGACTGCTGAAAATTCTAATAGTAAAACTAAAACTCAAATACTTTTTTTTACATAATATGAAGGCACAAGTCTCTTAAGACAGCACCTACACAGAATGATCAATGGTAAAAGAAAAACAGGACAGTAGAGGCTAAGGTTAAGGTGCATAGGCAGCATTGTTGAAGTAATGAATATGAATTTATAAGAACTTAGTGAAGCAGGTCATAGCAGTGCATCCCAGTGTGCTCAAGTCATTGAGACGGCAATGAGTTGGATTTGAATAAATATCTAAATAATAAAATCTATTGAGAATCTATTGAGGATGGGGATCATATTTATGCTATGGTCTCTTATATATCCTTTCCCAGTCCCTATCAGATGATCAAAACGCAGTTTCCGCGAATACAAAATGATCGACATGTTTTGCATGAACTACATAAACGCCGAATGTCCAAAACTGTGAAATCCGAAATGTCAAAGTGTTTTGGTTGGCCCGTCTGCGGTATAGTTTCGTAAGTTAAGTGTGCGATAGTTATGGACCTTAGGGTAGGGTGCCGGTTAAGGTAAGTGTATAGATAGGTAATGTATGTAAGATTTAGTGTAGTGTTAGAAGTAGGGTTTTGTTAAATGTATTTATGTGTATTATTTATTTTGTTAGGGTATATCTCCTTAGGGGAAGTGTGCGGTAGTTACCGACCTTAGGGTTAGGGAGGGGTTAAGGATAGGGCATAGATAGTTGTGTATGTGGGGTGTAGTGTAATGTTAGAAGTAGGGCTTTGTTAAATTTATTTATGTGTACTATTTATTTTGTTTGGGTATACAGTGGCGGCTGGTGACTTCAAATCACAGGGGGGCTGCAGGAGACGCTGAATGGGCGGGGTCAAAGGGAAGGGGTGTGGTCAACCATAAAGGGGAGGAGCTATGCACAAAACCACAAAAAAACTAACTTTAATTAAATACGCTGCCCTGGGTGGCAAACCATCATTATGAAAGTCCAATCAAGACAAAAATAAGTGTAGAAGAATAAAATATTTCAATGCATTGGCTGCATGACAGCTTACTTAATATCTAGATGGAAACAAAAGGTTGTGAGGCATGAAAAAATAAATTACTTTTTAAATACATTACTGGAATGCCAGTCAAAATCAAGTATAAGAAAACCAGAAGCACTCAACTCAAACTACTTCTCCTTGCACTGCAGTTCTAATTATAATATATTCAGCTTTATTAAAGTACCAAGCAACATGCTGAAAGTAGAAATCTATGTGATGCCCCCACTTGTAAAAATGTTTCTTATCCAAAAAAGACCTGCTGCCTGACAACGTTTCATGGGAAAAACATGATAAAAGTAAAAATGAAAAGCAAACAAGAAACAAGCTCAAGATACATTGCTTAAAGGATTACTGTACAGGTTATGGACCACACATGATTGGCATTCTGTTTAGTTTACGGGTAAAGCCTGTAGAGATGACTGGAAGTCTCCAACAAGTGTAATGAGCTTTTTAAAATAATGGAATCCTGTCCTTTAATACCCAAGGCTTATACATTATCTAGTCAAGTATTCTCTGCATGGCAACAACAGAAAGGCTTTCAATGTTGGCAATTCTTTAACAGTATGCTTATTAAAGCTTACTTGCATCTTACGATGTCAGACAAGCTTACCTTATGGTCATTAAAGCATTGCTACTTAAACACAGAGCAACAGGCACTTTGAGTAATAAGCATAAATCAACAGTACAAAAATATGACAGAAACCAGACCATTCTGCAAAATCAAGGACAGATGAAAAGCCACTGTAGTACTTATGCAGTGTGTCCTCCCATCCAAGGTAGATACAACTACTCCTTGCCTTGCTTGGACACATCCAGAGTCACTACATGGGGAGGGGTGCAACAAGCATGTCACAATTTGAAATCTCTCTCTGACTGTGATGGCCCTGACACATTTGTCATACCTCTCAACTTCAAGAGCAAGAAATCTGGACAAAGCCATACACAGAAGTGGGACAAAGGCACAACAAGGACAATTTTAAATATTGCTCTAATAAACTTAGAAAGATAATAGAATAGGTCTTGCATTAGTATGAATTTTCTGAAGGGTATAAAATCTGAAACTCAAATGTCTGTCATTTTCTAACTTCAGTCTTTAGTGATTTGTCACTAATTTGCCAAAAACACAATTTTATGAAAAATGGACCAAAATGTGATGCAAAAATATAAAATAGACACACAATACAGCTTCTACCTGTCAAAGAAGGGACACTTTAATATTAGTACTGCTACCTTGAGCAGCTGACAAAATAAAAGAATCTACATGCATTTCAAGTAATCTATAACTTTGATTATTACAGTTATTTCTTAATTGTAAACCCTCCATGTTTTCTTCCAAAATTGCTATTTTATGGAGGGATTATTAGGGGAAGAGCAACATTTTGAGCCAAAAATTGGGGACAGTTGAGAGGTTGGCTATGCCTAATTCTATAAAGCAATTTATTTGCATGTACCTCTCAACCTGTTAATGCAGTAAATCTGAACAAGGCCAAATATATTGGGGCACATATAAACAGTACTAAAAATTGCTCTTGTATAAATTGAGACAGTTGATAGAACGGCTCTTACTTTAACATGCATTTTTATGAAGGTTATGAAGTCTGAAACTTATTATTTAGTGACTTCTGGCAAATCATTTAGGAATTAAAACTACAAATTTTATGAACAACAAACCAAAAATAAGAAGCAAAAATCTATTCATTCTTTGAAAATCTGGACAGTTGGGAGGTATAGTTCAGCTGGGCCTGTCTGAGTTTGCTGCCCTTCCCCTGACAAAATAATGGTTGAACTGAGCCTGCAGCCATATTTACCATAAACACTAATGTGCATATCAATGATTGGACTTCATTTGAAAGTTTTATTTTGTATTTTACAGCACAAACATTAAGTAATCTGTTAAACAAAGCAATGCAGTCTCACAATGAAAACTTAGCATTAAAACTTCTCTGCCCTTGAAACTCACATTCATTGAAACAGCATTGAAACCCACATTCAAAGAAAATACATTTTGCCAGTGGCAGATAAAGATTAATTTTGGGCTGTTTTGAATCATAGGCCGCTTGCATATGAAACATACATGTGCTCTTTGATACACCTTCCTCATTGTACTAAAAATTATATGCCTTGTAGAATACAGTACACTTGTTAGAGGGTTTATTAAATTTGTTTTGAACATTTTTCCAGTAAGCAATGAAACCCATAATGGCAAAACTGCCCAGTTGAGAACATTTATCATAAAAACTCAGACTTCCACAGTCCACCATTATTAGTAAATATACACAATTCTACGGTCCACCATTATTAGTAAATATGCACAATTCCACAGTCCACCATTATTAGTAAATATGCACAATTCTACAGTCCACCATCATCAGTAAATATGCACAATTCTACAGTGCACCTTTATCAGTAAATATGCACAATTCTACAGTCCATATTCAGTGAATTCAGTTCTTGCCATAGCTGTCAACCTTAGCACAAAACCTGAAGCCAATAATGGGGAATACAGTCCCAAAAATAGGGACAAATTTAAAATATTCATCTTATAAACTTAGAAAATTGCTAGAAAAAAGGTTGTGCTACTATGTATTCTGAAGAACATGAAGTTTGAAATTCAAATGCCGGTCAATTCTACCGGACAGAACAAAAACAATTTTCAGCAGAGACACAGGGATTACTTTGTAAAATGGCAGGGCATCAGAGCAAATCCACACAAACACAGGCAGGAGATGCAGACCTATAGCTGTGAGGTAACAATACTACCACCGCACCATCAATTATGCAAGGAATTAAACATTCAGAAACCTGAAGTCTGAAATTCAAATGCCTGTCAATTTTAGGACAGAACAAAACCAATTTTCAGCAGGGATTAAAACTGCAGACACGTCTTTGTAAAATGGCAGGGCACCAGAGCAAATCCACACAAACACATGGAGGAGATGCAGACTCACACAAGAATCAAACCAGAAATCCTATAGCTGTGAGGCAACAATACTACCACTGCACCATCAAATCTGCAAGGAATCAAACATTCAGAAACCTGAAGTCTGAAATTCAAATGCCTGTCAATTGCGGACAGGACAGAAAAAAAATTCAGCAGAGATGAGATTAATATAATAGACAGACGTCTTTGCAAAATGGCAGGGCACCAGAGCAAATCCACACAAATACAGGAGGAGATGCAGACAGAAGCCACCCCAACCAAGAATCAAACCAGAAAACCTATAGTTGTGAGGTAACAATACTATCACTGCACCATCAATTATACAAGGAATTAAACATTCAGAAACCTGAAGTCTGAAATTCAAATGCCTGTCAAATTTACTGCGACAGAACAAAAGGGATTAAAACTGCAGACACATCTTTGTAAAATGGCAGGGCACCAGAGCAAATCCACACAAACACAGGCAGGAGATGCAGACTCAACAGAAGCCACCCCAACCAAGAATCAAACCAGAAAACCTATAGCTGTGAGGCAACAATACTACCACTGCACCATCAAATCTGCAAGGAATTAAACATTCAGAAACCTGAAGTCTGAAATTCAAATGCCTGTCAAATTTAGGACAGAACAAAAACAATTTTCAGCAGAGAGGGATTAAAACTGCAGACACATCTTTGTAAAATGGCAGGGCACCAGAGCAAATCCACACAAACACAGGCAGGAGATGCAGACTCCACACAGAAGCCACCCCAACCAAGAATCAAACCAGAAAACCTATAGCTGTGAGGCAACAATACTACCACTGCACCATCAAATCTGCAAGGAATTAAACATTCAGAAACCTGAAGTCTGAAATTCAAATGCCTGTCAAATTTACTGCGGACAGAACAAAAACAATTTTCAGCAGAGACGAGGGATTAAAACTGCAGACACATCTTTGTAAAATGGCAGGGCACCAGAGCAAATCCACACAAACACAGGCAGGAGATGCAGACTCCACACAGAAGCCACCCCAACCAAGAATCAAACCAGAAAACCTATAGCTGTGAGGCAACAATACTACCACTGCACCATCAAACGGGGACAGGAATTAAACATTCAGAAACCCTTAAGTCTGAAATTCAAATGCCTATCAATTTTATTTAACATTTTTAATCAGGACAGTCTGACTTGGAACAAATAAACAAATTTTCAGCGGAGGCCCAGGAAGAAATAATGCAGACATGTCTTTGTAACATGGGAGGGCACAAAAGCAAACCCACACAAACACAGGAGAAGATACAGACCCCACAAAGAAGGAACCCCAGCCAAGAATCAAACCCAAGAACCTGCAGCTGTGAGGCAACAATGCTACTACTACACCATCAAATATCAAGCATTGCAACATTTACAAACCACAGATATTATGAGGAACAGATCAGATCAAATATGAGGTAAAAATCTGAAATTTTTTACAATGGTGGTGGTAGGAACTCAAGTCTTTAACACCTGCATACAGGGTACAGGGTTCAAGCCTGAGGCATTCCCTACCATAAGCACCTGGGGCATTTTCACACACACACACACACACACACACAAACTAAACTCCAGTAAAGCACAAGCACCATACACAAACTAAACTCCAGTAAAGCACAAGCACCATAGCACCATACACAAACTAAACTCCAGTAAAGCACAAGCACCATACACACAAATAAAAAGAAAAATAAACATTGTAAATTGAAAGGCACCTTACCTGAATACATCCAGAGTTAACGTCCGTACATACATCCTTCCCGCGCAATACTGAAGACCTGCGAGATCCACATGCTCCTTCCCGACGAGATCCCTAAGGCACTGTCCCAGTCCCTGCTGCTCCTCTTGCAGTCCGGGCGTCCCATAATCCTGGCGGGTCTGTGCACAGACTGTGTCCCCTATGGGACGGAGCATGTGCATAGACCGATAAGCTGAATTTTAAAAAAATATTTTTTATTTTTCATTTCTTTCTTTCTTTTGAGGGCTGCAGTCCGCAGTGTGGGTATATCTCCATAGGGGAAGTGTGCGGTAGTTACGGACCTTAGGGTTAGGGAAGGGTTAAGGATAGTGCATAGATAGTTGTGTATGTGGGGTTTAGTGTAGGGTTAGAAGTTCAGTTTTGGTGCTTTACTTTAGGGTTAGGAGTAGGGTTTGGTTAGTGTATGTATGTGGTTTATTTGTTTTGTTTGGGTAGGTAGTATGTAGTGTGTGGTGGGGTTGGCCGACTATGACTGTTTGATGTTTTAAATTTCATGGTTTTAGTGCGTTCGGTTTATTTGCAGTTCGATTAATACGTGTCGCTCTTTTGGTATTCACTGAAATGGATTTTCATGGAACTGATATAGACCCATCCTTTTCAATAAGACTTCTTTCAAGTTGTATGGTCATTTTTTGAGGTAAATAGACTACAGTAAATTTACATTATAAAAAGTTACTTTTCCTTAATCAAATAGACATATCACAACACACATCGTTCTCTTAACAACAAGATAACACGAGCTTCCATAAATTATTTTATTGGACTTTCATTATCTGCATGAGCATTTGATTGGGTACTGCCTCATTTCTACAGATATACCGTCTTTGAAGCTTGTTACCATTGCATGCTAAACCATGCCTTCAGCTAGTCATATTGTAAAGAATGCTCAAACCAGACCTGCCACTGTCACACAGCATTTAAGGACATAGGTTGTGGATGTAGACTATGGATCTGATGTATTCCCTTGCTTTCTATATATCTCTGAACAAAACCATTCAAGTGGAGTATACCTCCTGGGCCTTTCTTGGTAAAGAACATTTGTGCTTTGTAGGCTTATACAGATAATAAAAAACAAAGAAAAAAAGAAAAAAAAGTTAAATGCACTATTGTACTGATTAAGGATTGCCTTCAGGCATAGATCTTATGATCCAAACTGAAAAGTACATACAACTCACTTGCACCACCATGAACAAAGAGCACAACTTCTTAAAAATGAGTTCAACTATGTCTAGAATATTTCATAAATATATGCTCTCATTTGAGATGGTGTTAGTGCACAGTAGTGTGCATTTATAAATCATAAAATGCAGCCAACATTCATAATAAGCCTTTGTAATTAGATGAATGGGGTTAATGTTTTTTTTAGAAAATTATTGTATAAATGCCCAAGTCATCAAGGATATGCATGAATGCAAACAGCACTACTGAATGTATAACATAACAGAGCACGTGCAGGTAAAACCCAGAAGGCTGATCTTTCTCTTTCTTTGATTTCCTTCTTCTGAATCTGTCCAAGCAGTATAACAGCATGTACAAGGCCACAAGGAGAAATGTAGGAATGAGCATATTTGCGCAGTTTGAAAATGGCCAACCTGGTATTTGAAATGAGAAATCAAACAGATGAGAGTCAAACTACTGGAATAATGTCAGTGTCAAGAAAAATGTTAAAGATTCAGTTAGAGATGTTAGCAAGGGAAAAGAAATTAAATAAATATTTTGACCAGAAATGATAGATGTAGAAATACTTGGAATCTTTGACAAAGCACAGTGTTCTGTGTTTATAGTCTAAGATCGAGTAGTTGTTATTTAGTTCTACAAGACAGACAATGAAACTGTCTCACGAATACTGCTGTCTGTTTTTTTTAATGCCAATAGATACTTATTGAATAATAATTTTTTTCTACTGTCTTATATACATAATCTATAGAATACATTGTATTTCTTAACTGTTATATGAAGTCTTTTTTTCACATACTTTTACGACTCAATAAATTAAAAGTGCTTCAATGTTTCTGTGAAGTTCATCTTAGAAATAGCATGATTACTTGCCTATAGGAAAAAATTTCAGCACTGTGAAAATTATTTCCCCACCATTTTGTAATTAACAAATAAATAAATAAATAAAATAAATAAATAAAACTGAAGTTTTGGGACATTTCTGGTGAGTCACATTATCTTCAACTTCGACAACTTCAAAACAAAGAAGATGTTCAGTTACTTCAGTTACATACATACATACTAATATAACTTTCTGTAACCATTCCTGAGCTACTCAGTGTTTTTTTTTATTTATGTTAATATAGTGGTGATTTTTATTATGTTGATTTAAAGCAGTAACATGCAGTAATGTTATCTGGTGATTTAAAATGCCTTCATATTGCAATTTATCAGTCTGTCACCAGCATACAGCTGTGGTTTGCATGGAGTTAAGAAAAATCAGTGAATTAATTTCATGACTATAAGTCTGCTAATAGGAGAATAACAAATATGAAGACATTTGATAACATTTCATGGCCACTGCATACACTGCATGCCAATAGTAGTCGATAGCTCCACAAAGTTTAATGTATTCAGAGGGAAGAATTCCTTCCTTCACTCTCCATTTTTTTCTTAAATTATATATCCCAATATTTATATTCCTCTGAGTAACAAGAGAAGCCACCATCCGATAACCAGTTTAATTATAAAAATAATTACTTTGTAGGCTATTTACAGCAAAATGAAAACAGAATTCAGAGGTACTCAGTATACATTTTAAACTCAACCAAATTATTTGCATAATGTTCCAGTGCAACAGACTGAAGCAAGATGAAAAACATGAGACTGAAAATTGTAAGTAGCACAATTGGTAGAACAGGAGGTGAAATCTTTTATTCTGGATCATTTAGGTAATGTTGCATTCACTTTAGATTCATGAATGGCGATCTTTACAGATTGGTTGTGCGTACAATAAATCTGGAGCTATCCATTATTAAGTGCCATGTTGTTGTTTACAGCTGTATATGTTTACTTTCTGCATAATTAACTGCATGATAGCTGTCTGAATCACATAAAAAATACATACACAAGCTCTTACAAAACTAAATTACTTAAATGAGTAGGGCAGGTTTTTTAAATCCAATATCCTGCAGTTTCTTTTATTTTTCAGTTCTCATTCTATGCTTCTGTCTTTTCTTTCCTTCTGTTTTCCATGTTAGTTTCATTTTTGTACTGCACTGTGATGTGATGTTGAGAGAGGAAAAGTTGCAGTTTAGTAGAATAGTGACATATGTTGTATTACCCTTTGAAAGTGTATAAGGAGAGATCTAAAAAATTAAACAAAGTATTGGACAGAAGTGGAGATGGACTTCTGGCTGTACAATTGTTATTGGCTCACTTAAAATCAGTCTGTTTTCCCCGTGCGTTGACAGAATTAGAAATTATTCAAGAATCCTAATTATTCTACTTGCAATTCTGTGTCTTGAATTACTCCTGCAAATGCATTCTTATGCCAGTATTCCATTACATATGTTCACTTCCATGACAAACAAACAAATCAATTATAAGTGCTGTACTTTGGGAGACATATTATTAGCATGTGAGTTTGAAGTAGATGACTGGAGACTGTTTAGTTGGAACACCTGTACATGGGAGTGTGGCAACGAGCAACTAATGCCATCTCACATATCCTGGCCTAGAGGAGGCGGGAGATGGGATCTCAGCCACTTACCTTCAAAGAAGATTGCATGTTAACAGGATTGGAGAACATAGGTTAATTAATCTGAAGACAGTGATGGTAGCTGTTAGGGAGAATGTGTGTGTGTGTGTGTGTGTGTGTGTGTGTGTGTGTGTGTGTGTGTGTGTGTGTGTGTGTGTGTGTGTGTGTGCGTGTGTAAAGGAAGCATAATGTACCCACCCATCAAAGAGAAACATGACAAGAAAAGCAAGTGACAGAAATGTCCTTAGGGCTAGGGTCTAAACACTCTTTAGGCTCTAGCTGATAAGAGAGCATCTCATGAGCAGCACCAGCTGGCTCTAAAGAGGCATAAAATGATGAGAACACTGATGGAATGCCAACACAAAAGTATGAAACCTCACAAAAGGGAGATCAGAGGAAAGCCTATGGCATTTTGTCACTGGAAATTAAAAAGGAATACATATAAAGTTTTGGGACAAATTTAATAAGTACCTCTCCCTTGATTCAGAAATTTGCTACAGATGCCAGGATTTACATGGGCAAGCAATCTGAGAGATATGAAGTCTGAAATAGAGTGTGAGGCATTTTGTGATAGAAATTCCCAAATAGTATACAGAAAACCTATATACATGTTGAAATGGGCAAAGTAAGGAGATAATACACTCTGCAATATCTGAACAGTTGGGAGATATCTGAGGACGTGTATGCACTGTTCTGTACAGGTTATATTCATTTCCTCTTTCTCTTCCTATATATATTTTTTATTATGATTTATACAGCCCCAAACAAACTGCAGGATAGAAGAGCATAACATTCCCACAAAGCAATGAGGCACATGCCCCCAGCAGAAGGCATACAGAAAGCACAAAGCAGATTTAAGTTGAACTGGAATTGGGAAGGAAGCAGATTAAGCAAAGAGACCAGATACCAGGAAAGGGTGACATTGCTCAAGCCATGCCCACTACCCCCTAGGCACCCAGGATACTGAATCTAAATTACAGTGACTAGAATCAGAGGAAGGGATAGGAAAGAGAGTTAATGAAAATCACCCAGATCTAGCCATAAAAAGCAATAAGCTTGAAATAAAACAGAATAAAGTTTAAAGATTATACTTAAATGCCCTGACAAAATAATGAAATCCCCTGAATGACCCTCCTACCACCAGGATTAAAAAATCATTTGAATAACTGGTATCACATGAACTGACTGAACTACCAAAAGAAACAACAAACAGCTCCTCACGTAACCTGCTACTGAAATGAAATGCAGAAAGCTCCTGAATGACTTCGACCAATGAGACATAAATATCTCACCTACCTGGTCACTTGGATGAGTAGGTGTCATCTTACCTAAAAGCCACTCTGTCAAACTGAAAGCAAAAAACCCTCTGACTCTGGGATAAATTATCATGGTGAAGGGAAGTGACATGCTGCCTTTACCTTCAAGACCACAGTGGGCAAAATTCTCCAAAGGCAAATAATACCTGTTGATATACTCTATATATTGTTTCATTCATTTGATCACAATAGAAGATCTGAGTTGTATACAGTCAATAAAGTGGTTTCATCCATTGGGCACATTTGTATTTGTGTGAATGTGTGTGCATGAGTGTGCGTATGATTTTCTGTTTATGTGCAGGCATCAGATGTCTGCACATTTGTGAGAGAGACTTTCTCTCTCAGCCTCTACATCCGTTATAATTTTATATGCAAGTGTGTGTGTGTGTGTGTGTGTGTGTGTGTGTGTGTGTGTGTGTGTGTGTGTGTGTGAGTGTGTGTGTAGACATTATAAAATATATGTTATATTTTACATATAAAATTCTTCCAGCAACAATTGCGTATCTTGTACCAATTTGAAACATTAGGTGGTAGAACTATTTTACATTAAAATACAAAAAATATTAATAATATAACAAATACAAAGACAATTAATCCGCTAGCCTTTTTCTAGGCATAATAATGAAACATCCAGTCCTGTCAATTATATCACTGTAATGCTCACCCTGTCAGGAATTATTGCTCAGTTATATAATGAGAGTACTCTGACAGGGCACTTACAGGTTGCATTTAAAATCCATGATGTAAGAGCAGGAAGCATGATATAAATTACACATATGCTTCATTAAATGATGACAGCTCATTGGTTGTTGTTGTTTTCCAGTGTCCTACAATACAATCCTGAAATGAGTTTGAAAGAAAGTATTTTAAATGCAATGGCTTGAAATGTTCTTGTCATGCATCTATTTGCAATGCTTTGTATTTCTTTGCATAATAGGTGTCACTGTCCTACTTTGGACACAATAGAAGAGTCTTTGTGGGTTCTTTTCAAGCAGCTTTATTATATGCAAACACATTACGATAAAAGTTTACTGACTTTAACTTAAATAACTTATATGCAAACTAACCACTGCAATCATACATACTCACTCTCTGGCTGCACTCTCAAAATGGCACTGGGAATAGCACACACCCGGTATTTATATGTGCGTGATCAGTCCTTGATATGCTTCTTAAAGATACAGTATGATCTACATCCTTCCTCGTTGAGAAATAGATAATGCAACATTATGAATTTCTTTGGCATGCAGATAATGCAAGTAGTTGTTTGTTATGCAATTATACAAGACTAGTTACGTATGTACAGTTATGTCCCTGTTGCTGTGTATTTCACATTGGGCCTGAAAATTCAACCATATCATGTGACATAAAACTGGGAATTAGGTTATCAGCTGGAGCTGTCTCTACAGAATGTTCAACCTTGGGAGTATTTGGAAAATCCTCAAGAATGGAAGTAGAGGTTGAAACACATGCTGGGATGGGAACAACGTCTGGTTTGCTCTGAGATCTAGAGTCTGTATCACAGGAACAATACTGTGAGGAAGCTTCTGGGACAGGAAGAAGATGTTTGCGAATTCTCGTGTACTCTACACCATCAGATTCTACAAGGTAGGCTCTCGACTCAGTACATATACCTGTAACTTGACCAATCCAGTTGAAACCTTTCACCATTTGTATCCTCACTCTCTCTCCTTCTCTCAATGAACAAAGAAATCTGCTTAATTTTTCATAACTTTACTTCTGGATAGAACACTTCGGAATAATTGAGCCTTGATGGTTCTGTTGTTCTTAGCTCTAGGCCTCAGTAAACTGGAACTAATAGGTGGCGTCATTCTGGTTTGCCTGGATAGAAGTATTTGAGCAGGTGAACCAAGTATATCATCACGTGGTATGTTTCTGAGATTAAGTAAATTCAAGAAGACATCGGTATTGTCACGCTTTGACCTTTCAAGTATTTGCTTTGCACTTTGCCCTGCATGTTCAGCTAGTCCATTTGACTGAGGATATTCAGGACTACTAGTGACATGTACAAAGTCCCATTCTCTTGCACATTTCTGAAATAACCGACTAGTAAATTGAGTGCCATTGTCAGAAAAATCTTTGCGTGGACTACCAGGGACTGAAAAATGATGTCTCAACTTAGTAATAACAGTAGTGGATATCAGATTAGGTAGTAAGTACTATGCCTGTGGTGTGTGCATCACATGCATATCCCTGTGGTACCACTGTTGTGATAAGCAATCTGTTGTTTTTGCAATGTGGCCACTGTGTGATAGTGGGTATGTCAGAGTATCTAGATGGGTTCTGGTGTGTACAATACCCAGTGGCATATGTGGGTGCTGTGTATACTGTCTTTACATTTTTACAAACACTCTTTCGGTGGGGACAATGCTCCACCTTCTTCAGAATACAAAGCTCCTAATAACAGATACACCACTTTTATTACTTTTAAAAGCACAATTAATAAACGTCACTTCCTTTTATTTAACAAAACAAGAACACCTGGAGTTCATTTACTTATGTTTTATGTGTTTAAATAAATAGGTAAACATATGTCGCTATTCCACTTGAAATGTATGTTTACTTTACATATATATTAAAAACAACGTTGAAACTGTGAAAAATAAATGAAAATTTAAAATTTAAAATGGGCTCGCCTATACTGAAATGTTGGCTAGGACGTGCTCTTATTTAGTATTATACAAATACATACAGCAGCCGCTTAATAACACATCTACATTTAGGACAAAAAAGCAGCTACTTTCGTTGATGCCTCTCTGATTCCTTGTAGAAAATGTTTTAACCCTTAATGGATGGTATGAATGAATGATATGATCAAATAAAATACAATAAATGTAAAATTAAAATCAAATTAACCTTAATAATTAAAAATTAAATTGATATTAAAATATGTCCGTACCTTCTCCGTTTAGTTTATAGAAGTTACTAATACTTGTAAAATCATTTGTTAAAATTATTTATTAAAATTATGCATTTATTATAATTATTCAAAATTGATACACTTTGTATAAAAAATAATTGATGAGCTAATCACTTTCTTGAAAATTCTGTCTATTATTTATGTTATTGATAAACTTATGTTGTTAATTCAAGTTTTATTCCATTTACCTGCCATATTTATAAAAATATGTAATAATTATATGAATTGTATATATACATGTTTTTTGTTGTTGTATTAATAAATATATAAATAAATTTTTAATCGAAAAGTTTACTATAGATTTTTATTAGTATTTTCATTGTGTATATTAATGTGTGTATGTTAATTGATATTAAACTACTAAAACATTATTTTCTAGCATGTGGACTTAAATAGAGTAGCATAAATAGTATAATCTAATGCTTAGTGCTTTTTTTAGTACCAAAATGTTAGCAATATTATTAATGATAAATGTCTCTTATGCCCTTTTAAGGGCTAATAATTTAAGAATACATTTAATTGATATAAAATCATTTAGGCCTGGATGTGCACTGGCGTTAGTTCTAATTTGCCACATTAACTCATCCAGCTCTAAAATTAATTGTCATGGTCCACCTCTTGGGTCTTGTATTCTTTGATGCAAAATGATAAACTTAAAATCGTGATTACTGTGCTCCAATATGTGCTTCGCTAATGCATTGTTAGTGTCCTGCTTAGTAATGGCATAATTATGTTCATAAATCCTTTGCTTAATTTTTCTTTCTGTTTTGCCTATATAAAAAGCATTGCATTGCTCACATAGTGCTGCATATACGACCCCTTTGCTCTCACAATTGTATCTTTTATTAATCTTGTGTCTCACTTCATTAATCACTTAAGGTTTTAGTAGTTTAATATTAATTAACATACACACATTAATATACACAATGAAAATGCTAATAAAAATCTATAGTAAACTTTTCGATTAAAAATGTATTTATATATTTATTAATACAACAACAAAAAACATATGTATATTTACAATTCATATAGTTATTACATATTTTTATAAATATGGCAGGTAAATGGAATAAAACTTGAATTAACAACATAAGTTTATCAATAACATAAATAATAGACAGAATTTTCAAGAAAGTGATTAGCTCATCAATTATTTTTTATACAAAGTGTATCAATTTTGAATAGTTATAATAAATGCATAATTTTAATAAATAATTTTAACAAATGATTTTACAAGTATTAGTAACTTCTATAAACTAAACGGAGGAGGTACAGACATATTTTAATATCAATTTAATTTTTAATTATTAATGTTAATTTGATTTTAATTTTACATTTATTGTATTTTATTTGATCATATCATTCATTCATACCATCCATTAAGGGTTAAAACATTTTCTACCAGGAATCAGAGAGGCATCAACGAAAGTAGCTGCTTTTTTGTCCTAAATGTAGATGTGTTATTAAGCGGCTGCTGTATGTATTTGTATAATACTAAATAAGAGCACGTCCTAGCCAACATTTCAGTATAGGCGAGCCCGTTTTAAATTTTAAATTTTAAATTTTCATTTATTTTTCACAGTTTCAACGTTGTTTTTAATATATATGTAAAGTAAACATACATTTCAAGTGGAATAGCGACATATGTTTACCTATTTATTTAAACACATAAAACATAAGTAAATGAACTCCAGGTGTTCTTGTTTTGTTAAATAAAAGGAAGTGACGTTTATTAATTGTGCTTTTAAAAGTAATAAAAGTGGTGTATCTGTTATTAGGAACTTTGTATTCTGAAGAAGGTGGAGCATTGTCCCCACCGAAAGCGTGTTTGTAAAAATATTCAAGGATTAACACTTAATAAACCTGGTGGCTATCCTCTTATTGGATTTGTTCGCGTTTTTTTCATTTTATCCGGTTTGTATTATTGTCGTGAGGTGTGTGTTGTTATGGCGAACGAAACCGGGGTAGGTAGCCAAGTTCTTTTGTTTTCCCAGGATGAGGGAAACAATTCACGTAATTTTAACCAGGATGGTGCCAACCTGGACAATTCAATCGGAAATTTAACAGCACTTGTTCAAGTACTGTTGGGGCGAGTGGATGCTCTAACTCAACGACTTGATGCTCCAGTTTCACAAGGAGCAAACAGACAGCAGCAAAGCCGCATTTTGCTTAACCCGAATTCAGTACCTAATGGCAATGCAACTTTTCCAGTTAACACTCCTATGGCTAGCAGTGATAACAACCAAGGACCGACTAATCCGCAACCAGTAGGACGGCGTTCTGTGAATGGGGAAGCAATTTTACAAGAGAGTAATTTACCTTCTATCGTTTCGTTTTTGGATAATAACAATTGTTTTTCATTTGGGACTCAGGCAGCTCACCAACATCAGAGCCAGCCCACAGTAAGTACTTTACCTAATAACATCAATGACTTTGACTACAAACTGTTTCGCTGCAGAAAGTTGCAATTAGAGGTCACATATTTAACGGAGAACTTAGAGAAAAAGATTGTGCCCAAAGGTTTGCGCCAATGGCGATACCCTATGGGTTTAATTGATAATTCTCCTTTTCATCAAGAACTTTTAAGTATGTTTGATAGGCAAGGAGCGGAATTTATTAATAGACTGATTATTCAACACAATACTGAGATAGGTGATTTGAAGGCTGATTTAGAAATCCTGGAACATATTATAAAAACTCATGAAGAGTTTTTAAGATATAAATATGATTATGCACGTATCTTTTCTAGTATTGATGCTACAATCACTAAGTTGTTAGCTAACAAAAAGAAGAAAATTGCACGGGATGTTTCAGATTATACTAACAATAAGGCATACCCAAAGCCTCCAGCCTTTCACCACAGAAGTCCCAATGCCTTTAATCAAACAAATTCATTTTTAGATTTAAACAACACAGACCCCGACGCTAATGCAGCTGACGGTAATGTTACTGCCTTTGAAGAACCAGAAATACAACTACCAAGGCGCAGTGAAAGAATTAACAGCAACAGAAATAATAGAAATTCTGAGAAGGCTAATAGCATCAACCAACAACGGAATGGTAACAATAGCCACAATAATAACTCAAACAATATCAACCAGCATGAAAATAACATTAATGGAGGACCACAGGGTTTTCACAGGGGCCACAATGGATCGCAGAACAACAACCAACCACAAAAGAAACAATATTTGGCTAAGAACAAAAGGAAACAGAGGAGGAGATAACCGACAATTTCATAATAGATGCCCACCCAGTAACACTCACAAGTACTGGAGGCGACTTTAATGTGTACAATTTTACAGAATTGGACATTAAACAGGAGTGGGTAGACTTTTTCTCAAAAGGTCTTTCTTTTGTCCCCACTAGAAAGATGAATTTAGTTAAAACCATCATAGACTTAAAATTGTTCGTTCGTAAATTGAACTTAAAAGTATTAATAGGTAATATTACATCTTTAGTTAACTCCAGAAGAGTTTCTAGTGTGTTTCATCCAGTCCTTCACCCCACTCTAGGCCTTTTTGAAAGAATGTGTGAAATGGATCTTAGGGACTTACAAAGAACTTCTGGTAACTCGGTCAACAAAAACAATAATTTTGAGGTGATTGAACATGAATTAGTTAGCTTATTGCAAACATGTCAAATACGAGCAATGAAACCTGATAAAGGTGGAGGTTTAGTCTTAATGAATCAAGATGTGTACACCAAAGCCATGTCTAAACTTCTAAACACAGATGTTTACACTAAGGTTTCACTAAATGAACTTAATTTAGCTTACAACAGAATTAAGAACATTTTAGAAGACCTTTTCTTAGAAGAATACATTGATTTAGACCTCTACCAATATTTATTAATGATTGCACCTAAGGTACCGTACCTTTTTGGTGTCCCTAAGCTACATAAGTCCATTAGTAACCCACCATTTAGGCCAATAGTTGATGGGAGGGGTTCTGTAACATATGCTTGTGCAAAACAAGTTGACAAACTATTGAAGCCATTTATAGAATCTGAAACTCAAATCTGCAAAGATTCATGGAGTTTCTTGAACAACATGAACCAAGTTGAATATCAAGAAGATGCATGTTTTTTAACGATTGATGTTAAGGACCTTTATACTGTCATTCCCCAACATTTAGGAATGGAATGGATCAGAGATTATTTAATTTCCAAAAAAGTCACGGATAACACTATTTACTTAATTGAAACACTACTAGAAGTAGTGTTATCCAATAATTATATGATGTTCGAGGGAGAATTGTATTTGCAAAAATCAGGAGTAGCAATGGGTCCACCCTGTGGGGGAACCTTTGCGAATACAATTATGGCACACTGGGAAAACACCTTACTTTTCAAACATCCGATGTTTAAGGAACATGTCTCCTGGTACACTAGGAACCAGGACGACATGTTTTTGATTTGGAAGGGACCAGAAGCATTGGTGCCCTCTTTTATAACTAATATTATGAACTTGATTGATTTTTTGCAATTTACATTTAACTTGGAAGAAAATAGTATCAGTTTTTTGGATATCTTACTTGTCAAAGACAGATTCAATTCAAGATACATTAGTAAGATTTACAGAAAACCTACATATTCTAACGCCTTTTTACACTTTAGTAGCTGTCACCCTTTGCACCAGAAAAGGGCAGTTGTAAAAGGCCAGATGGTCAGGGCAGCTAGGATGATTACAACACTAGTGGACTTCGAACAGGAATGCGACAATTTGGAAAACATTTTTGTAAATAGAGGTTATCCTATAAGACTGATTGTCAACATTAGGGAAGAAGTTAGAATTAAAAGAACTTCAGGACATTTTAATCCTTTATTAAATAAAACTACCAACAACATGCAATTTTCGGAAGTAAAACTGTTTGAACCTGCTTCTGTTATACATGAAGGTCATAAGAGCAGTTTCATGTGTACTTTTACTAGCGATCATAAATTTATCAGGCATATTATGAATAAAAATTGGAGAATTATTTCCGAAGACATAGTATTACACAATAAATTAGGTCCCGAACTGAAAATTACATATAGAAGAAATTGTAATTTGAAAATGTTGCTAGAGAAAAAATACCAACCTTATTCGAGTTCACTTAAAGGTATGTACAAATGTGGTGCGTGCACACAATGTTCCTCAATTTTAGTAACTAAAGAGGTTGTTATTAATGAAGTGAGACACAAGATTAATAAAAGATACAATTGTGAGAGCAAAGGGGTCGTATATGCAGCACTATGTGAGCAATGCAATGCTTTTTATATAGGCAAAACAGAAAGAAAAATTAAGCAAAGGATTTATGAACATAATTATGCCATTACTAAGCAGGACACTAACAATGCATTAGCGAAGCACATATTGGAGCATAGTAATCACAATTTTAAGTTTATCATTTTGCATCAAAGAATACAAGACCCAAGAGGTGGACCATGGCAATTAATTTTAGAGCTGGATGAGTTAATGTGGCAAATTAGAACTAACGCCAGTGCACATCCAGGCCTAAATGATTTTATATCAATTAAATGTATTCTTAAATTATTAGCCCTTAAAAGGGCATAAGAGACATTTATCATTAATAATATTGCTAACATTTTGGTACTAAAAAAAGCACTAAGCATTAGATTATACTATTTATGCTACTCTATTTAAGTCCACATGCTAGAAAATAATGTTTTAGTAGTTTAATATCAATTAACATACACACATTAATATACACAATGAAAATACTAATAAAAATCTATAGTAAACTTTTCGATTAAAAATTTATTTATATATTTATTAATACAACAACAAAAAACATATATATATATATATATATATACAATTCATATAATTATTACATATTTTTATAAATATGGCAGGTAAATGGAATAAAACTTGAATTAACAACATAAGTTTATCAATAACATAAATAATAGACAGAATTTTCAAGAAAGTGATTAGCTCATCAATTATTTTTTATACAAAGTGTATCAATTTTGAATAGTTATAATAAATGCATAATTTTAATAAATAATTTTAACAAATGATTTTACAAGTATTAGTAACTTCTATAAACTAAACGGAGAAGGTACGGACATATTTTA
Organism: Protopterus annectens; assembly: GCF_019279795.1. NCBI lineage: Eukaryota > Metazoa > Chordata > Ceratodontiformes > Protopteridae > Protopterus > Protopterus annectens. The sequence continues at coordinate 1,064,508,932 of NC_056725.1, read as the reverse complement.
ATATCAATTTAATTTTTAATTATTAATGTTAATTTGATTTTAATTTTACATTTATTGTATTTTATTTGATCATATCATTCATTCATACCATCCATTAAGGGTTAAAACATTTTCTACAAGGAATCAGAGAGGCATCAACGAAAGTAGCTGCTTTTTTGTCCTAAATGTAGATGTGTTATTAAGCGGCTGCTGTATGTATTTGTATAATACTAAATAAGAGCACGTCCTAGCCAACATTTCAGTATAGGTGAGCCCGTTCTAAATTTTAAATTTTCATTTATTTTTCTGAGTTTCAACGTTGTTTTTAATATATATGTAAAGTAAACATACATTTCAAGTGGAATAGCGACATATGTTTACCTATTTATTTAAACACATAAAACATAAGTAAATGAAATCCAGGTGTTCTTGTTTTGTTAAATAAAAGGAAGTGACGTTTATTAATTGTGCTTTTAAAAGTAATAAAAGTGGTGTATCTGTTATTAGGAACTTTGTATTCTGAAGAAGGTGGAGCATTGTCCCCACCGAAAGCGTGTTTGTAAAAATATTCAAGGATTAACGCTTAATAAACTTGGTGGCTATCCTCTTATTGGATTTGTTCGTGTTTTTTTCATTTTATCCGGTTTGTATTATTGTCGTGAGGTGTATACTGTCTTTACACCATAGTACACCTGGTATATGGCCCAAGTACCACTTTCAGCTGGCCAATGTCACCATAACCCATACAGGTAATAGAAACCAGGATATGGCCCAGTTACACATGTGCTGTGTGCAGCCTACCTGTAACACATTGGACACATGGACTAGCTAGTTAGCAACTATACAACCAGGTCTCTAAGATGTGTGTCTACCCGTTATGTGTCGGTCAATGTGTATATAATGGTATACAAACATTATGTACCTGTTATGGACCTGTTGCTTCACTGATTGTCTGTGAGCAGCCCAGTGTTTTACCATGAATTGGTACTGTGCCTGAATTACTATAGTGCTATGTCTTGGTGCTGCCACAGCCCAGTGTTTTACCACAAATTGGTACTATGCCTGAATGTCTACAGTGGCCATGTTTTGGTACTGCCACAGCCCAGTGTTTTACAAAGAATTGGTACCATGCCTAAATGACTACAGTGGCCGTGTCTTGGTGCTGCCACAGCCCAGTGTTTTACAAAGAGCTGGTACTGTGCCTGACAGTGGCTGTGTCTTGGTGCTGCCACAACCCATTGTTTTATCATGAATTGGTACTGTGCCTCAATGACTACAGTGGTTGTGTCTTGGTGCTGCCACAGCCCAGTGTTTTGCCATGAATTGATAATGTGCCTGAATGACTACAAAGGCCATGTCTTGTTGCTACCACAGCCCAGTGTTTTACGAAGAATTGGTACCATGCCTGAAGGGTTACAGTGGCCATGTCTTGGTGCTGCCATAGCCCAGTGTTTTACAAAGAATTGGTACTGTGCTTGAATGACTACAGTGGCCATGTCTTGGTGCTGCCACTTTGCTTTGCACTCTGCCCTGCATGTTCAGCTTGTCCATTTGACTGTGGATATTCAGGACTACTAGTAACATGTACAAAGTCACATTCTCTTGCAAATTTCTGAAATAACGACTAGTAAATTGAGTACCATTGTCAGAAATAACTTTGCATGGACTACCATGGACTGAAAAATGATGTTTCAACTTAGTAATAACAGTAGTGGATGTCAGATTAGGTAGTAAGTCAATTTCAAACCAGTTTGAATAAGAGTCTACCAATACCAAGCAAATAAGAGCACTAGTGAAATCCTGCAAAGCAAACTTTGAGTCCAAATTGACCACATCTATTAGAGACAATCATAAGGCCTTCTTCGCAGATGCCCGCAATCTCAAAGGAACCACCCAAATCTGCTCAGAACTGGTGGTCAAGGATACCACATATACAAATGTCGTAGATATAGCAAATTGCTGGCTGACAGAGTCAGTGAAAACTTTACCCCTCTGCCCCCCCCCCCCCCATCAGTAAATCAGGACATCCCCAGTATCTGTCCCCTTCCCCTTATATCTAGGGAACAGGTCATCACTGCTGTCTCAAAGGCAAACAATACAGCCTCCATGGGACCCAATAACATCCCAGGCTGCATCCTACATGAACTCAGGCAGGAACTTGCAGCACCATTAGGCACCCTATTCAATCAAAGCCTGAGTACTGGCTTTGTTCCAGCTGAGTGGAAGACAGTCACTGTCATCCTCTTGCACAAAGGTGGAGTGTCCACTGATCCGGGAAGTTATAGACCCATCAGCCTAACTAGCCTGATCTGCAAGGCCATGCAACAGATTATCATAGACCTCATTAACAAGAACACTGGCATCCTCCAAACACTTGATCCCACACATCTTGGCTTTCTCAAGGGGAGATCATGTCTGTTAAATTTAATTGACTTCTTTGAGACAGTCACCAAAGCCATGAATGAGGGGAAGGCAGTGCATACTGCCTACCTTGATCTAGCCAAAGCCTTTGACACTATTCCCCACTCAGGCATAATAGACAAACTCTCTCAACTAGACATTAATCCGTATGTCACCAGATTGGTATCAACCTGGCTCACTGATAGATCCCACCTAGTCAAAATAGGGGAAGCCACCACAAGAAGTAGAACTGTAACAAGTGGTGTACCCCAGGGTTCAGTCTTGGGGCCTCTGTTATTTGGAATATACTTTTCTGAGGAGCAGGCCAAAAGCAGTGGGCTTTGGCTGACCAAGTTTCCAGATGACTGCAAGCTGGGTGCTGTCATCAATTCCTCTAGTGATGTGGACATCCTCCAAGAGGGTCTCACTCGGAAAAATGACTGGTGCCAGAAACATGGCCTCTAACTGAATACCAAAAAATGCATCATCATCCCTTTTGGGGAGAGTGACATCCCTACAAATTATCACATTAATAACAATGTTCTAAGCACACAATCAGTCCTGAGGGATTCGGGTACCCAGGTTGATAGCAACCTGACTTTAGACCATGTTACTTCCATTGTACGGAAAACCTTCTACATGGCCCACCACATAAGTAAGGGTATCTCATCTACGGACAAGGAGGCCATAACATCCCTGTATTCTTCCCTTATAAGGCCCATTATTGAGCACAACACCCCTTTTGGCAAGTACCTCGCAAAGCACATGCAGCAGCTGGAGAGACCACAGAGGTTCCTCACCAGTAAAATCCAGGGCCTCAAACATCTACCATACACTGATAGGCTAAAAGCCCTATCCCTCTACTCAGTTTCATACAGACTCCTCAGAGGTGACCTCTGTCTGGCATACAAGGTGATCACAAATCTCTCCTTGATAGGACTGCTGCATATAAACAAGTCAAGTTCCACTTGAGTAAACCACATGCATTGCCTTAAGCTGGTCTGTGACATCAATAGGACTTGCTGAAGGGATAGATTTGTGTTCCAGACACTCCTCCATCTGTGGAATAGACTCCCTCTCCACATCAAGCACAGTACATCTTTACCCCTTTATAAGCGCAACCTGGATAACTGGATGGAAAACAGAAATACACCCCTGGGATTCCACCCATGTCCCTGCTGGACAGGGGCATTGGGTGCTGACTTGTCTAAATATGGACTAAACTCAGGCTAGGCTTATAAGGGCCTCAGGGCCAATAGCCTAGTAACCTCCTATGATCCTAAGAATACTAAGTAGTGTTGATTGTCCCACTCAAAGATATTAATGGCTACTGTTGACCAAGTTCAGGAACTTGACTTAGCTGAAGTGGTTCTCTTTGCAAATGTGGTCTAGTACTATTGCACATTGAACAAGAAGAACATACTTTATTAATATTTTTCAGTAATGAAGCCCAAAATACTAGTTCTCTTGCTCCTCTGTTAGTGGACACAGAACCTGGGTGACCACAATGCAAAATCTGGATATATTCTTGTTGTAAAGAAGCAGGGACAACAATTTTAGAACCTTTGAAAATAATGCCATCTTCCATCAGCAATTCATCTCTGTAAGGAAAATAGGTTTGCAGTTCATGTGGTACACTAGATTGCTTTGACAGCCATCCAACATTAATGTAGTAGTTGAACTTTTGCAAAATTAAATCAGCCTTTGTATGATTTCTCAGCTCATCAAGTCAAGTGGTAGGGAAATTGTGCTGCCATCACGTCAAAGTCAAAATTCTCTGTGTCAAGCTGTTTCATCATATGTCTGGGTGATATGGATAAGATATCAGCCAGATAAAGAAGTCTGCCTTTTGTATAGACTAGTTTGAAGTTGTACTTTTGCAATTTGAGCATCATTCTTTGTTATCTTGCTGGAGCTGAATGCATAGTCTTCTTTAGAATAGCAACTAAAGGTTGGTGGTCAGTTTCAAACTGAATAGCTCAACCATAGATATAATCATGAAACTTTGAACATGCAAATACTATTGCCAAAAATTCTTTCTCAATTTGAGCATATATAGCAAAAAAGAAATACAGCAGCCGTCCAAAGGTCGTAATCCAAACAGAGAAACAGAATGAATGTAAAACAGAGCACGACCACCACAGGAGAATTAATAGGATCCAGTATTTATTAAAACAAGCATCAGTAAATACTTAAGAATTAACTCTAAAATGTTATCTTAAAGTAGATAGAAGCTGCCTTCAAAATACATGCTGGTTTCGTAGTATGAAATATTAAATATACCAGCAAAATTCATAAAATCAATTACATAGAACATATATAAAATTTTTATTATACAATATTAATTAAATCAGCAACAAATGAATAAATAAGACATAGATATAAATACTGACAATAATACAAATATACCTCAAATTCATATAAAAATACTAACTATATTACATTATATGAATATTGTTAACCATTCAATTACGAGCTTCTAATATAGGTTTGATGCTTATATGTTGATTCAAACCTGGCTCCACATGAGCTCTTAACTTAAAAATCCATGAAAGTTCAACATATTCTAGGTAATTCATATTATTGCCCCCCCCCTAGTGATTTTATTCACCAATTGTAAAACCCTAAATCTGAAATTATGATCAACTCGATCACCAACATGTTTCGCTAAGGCATTACATTGGTCTAACCTTTTCATGTCATAGACATGGTTATAAATTCTATCTTTTAATTTCCTTGAGGTAAGTCCAACATAAAACGCAGGACATTGTGTACAGGTTGCTAAATAAATGAGATTTTCAGTATTGCAATTGGCATAGAACCTTGGTGTAAAAACATATTCAAAAGTAGGATGTTTAAAACATTGTTCTCTGACTATGAATCTACACATCTTACATTTCTTACAGCTATATGTACCTAATTTATTCGTCCGATCTATATTGCAATGAATTTGAGTATGTTCCTTACATAAGATCCTTTTAAGGTTTTTACTATTCCTATAAGTGAACCTAGGAGCAGAGCCTACTATATTCAATATCAGAGGATCAATAGTTAATACTTTCCAATTTTTCTTTATAATGTCAACTATCTTACTGTTATCACTAGTGAATCTTGTCAAGAACCTAACCTGAATATCACATGAATAAGACTTCCTATTATATGAGCTCATGCCCCTATTCTTGCATCTTACGCCATTAAGAACCATAACCTGTGTCTCATCTATCATGGCGCTGTTATAGCCTCTGTCCTTAAACAACATTTTCATAGCTTTAAATTCAGTCTGTTTATCCATAGGATCCTTAGATATTCTATTGATTCTGATAAACTGTCCCCTTACTATATTAGGAAACACAAATCTGGGATGCATGCTGGTATAATGTAGCAATGCATTCTTCCAGCATGGTTTCCTAAACAAACCTGTAGAGATGTTCCCATTTTCATTTTTAACTATGCTAATATCCAAAAAGTCCACCTGAGTATATGAATAATTTAGTGTGAATCTTAAAAAAACGGTGGTGGTCTCTAAATAACAAATAAAAGCTAAAAGCTCTTCAACACTTCCCTACCAAAAGAATAGAATATTATCTACAAATCTTCTGTACAGCGTCACCTGACTATAAAACGGACTTCCAAACATGAACTCCCTCTCCCAATGATGAACCACCAGATTTGCGTAGGAGTTCGCACATGGAGTTCCCATAGCGACTCCCCATTTCTGCATGAACAATTTATCCTTAAATACAAAGATGTTATTAGTTAACACCATCTCTAATAATATGCAGACAAGTATTTGCTTGTCAATGCTAATATCTTCTCCTAAACATAAAGTCTCTCTTATCGCTTGAACTCCATAGTCATTCGGAATAGAGGTAAAAAGATTTTTAACATCTAGCGTCACTAGTAGAACTGATGAATCAATATTGCCAAAAGTAATCGTAGCTAATTCATCCACTAATTGATAACTATCTCTAAGTATGGTGGGTATCTTCCTGACCAAAGGTCCCAATATACTCTCAATAAAAATAGAAATTTTTTCCGTCACCCATCCATTACCAGCTACTATGGGTCTCATCGGCAAGGGAAGAATATTTTTGTGTACTTTAGGAAGCCCTTTTATACAGGGTATAATGGGAGTCTCAACCAAAAAGTAGTTGTAAAGCTCGTGTTAACTGCCTACACATCAAAAGTTCATAAAGGTCATCAATTTGAGCATATTGCATTTCAATTTAGGTAAGTGTTCTAGATGCATAGGCTACTAATCTGCCCTCTTGAAGAATAACTGCACCAAGACCAAATTTTGAAGCATCACAGGAAAGAGTGACTGGTTCATTTACATCATAGTATCTTAATGTAGGTGGGGTGGCAATTTTCTGTGTAAGGTTTTCAAATGCCATCTGTTGCTGTTTTAACCATGACCATGTAACATTTTTGCACGTCGCCTCTCTTAAAGGTGCTGTCAGCTCACTGAAGTCTAGTATAAACTTGCCTAAATAGTTGACCATGCCTAGGAAATGCTATAGAGCTTAAATATTGCCTGGTGCTGACATCTCAAGAATAACTGTTTGCTTGGTCAGGTCTGGTCTCAAGCCAGCACTGGTAAATAAATGACCTACATATGTAACTTCTGGTAGTCTGTATCTGCACTTCAGAGGATTGAGCTTTATGTTCACTTCACATGATCTGTAACTTTCCTAAGGTTTCTGTCATGCTCTGCTTCACCATTGCCTCCAACCAATAAATCATCTACTATTATGGCACAAGGATAACCCCAAAAAATGTACTCTATTGCACACTGGTAGACGTCACTTGCAGAGTTTATTCCAAATAGCATCCTTAGGAATCTGTATCTGCCAAACGGGGTACTAAAAGTAGTTATTAATGAGGATTTGTGATCAAGCATCACTTGCCAAAATGAACTCTTTGCATCCAAGACAGAAAAAAGCAGTGGCATTCAATATTACAGCTGCAACCTCTTTGACTATAAGCATTGGATGATGCAGTCTCTTCAATGCTTTATTGAGATATCTTGGGTCAATACATATTCTGATTTCACCTGAGCCTTTTTTGTGAGCTGCTACCATGGATGACCCATTCAGTTGGTTCTGTAACTGGATAAATTACACCTTGCTGTACCAGTTTATCCAACCAAGCCTTGACTTTATCCTGCATAGCTATCAGAACTCTTTTTGCTGGTCTGACAATTGGAGTGACCTCTGGGTCTAACTTCATGGAATACAGAGCTGGAAGTTTGCCCAGCTTGTCATCGAAAACATCAGCATACTCTGAGAAAATGGCTTCAGAAAAATTGGAACTAGGATATGCACTTATGTGATGAACTTCTTCAGTAAAAAAAGCAGATTCATTCTCAAACTGTCTTTGAGACCCCACAATGACTGTACTGGTCTTCAGACTACATAGAATAACAAGCTGTAACAGTTCTTAGCCAAATAACATGAAAGCATCACTGAGCCTTTAGTTTGAATTTCTTCACCTCCAGAAGCAAAAAGTTTCAAGCCCACATTGAGTTGCTCATTAGTTCTTACTTTAGCAAATGTGTCTGCTGATATAACATTATACTTTGAACCAGTGTCTACTTTAAGTTCTGTGGATTTACCATTGATCTAGACTGTATAAGACACGTTGCTCTTTGTCAATAAATTCACTGCATCAACTCTTTCACCAATCACTGATACATACACAGAAAGTGGACTGCTGCAACTTCTTGATCAATTTGCTTTCCTGTATGACCCTTCTTTACAACTATGTGGGGTTTGCTTGATTTGCAAAACTTTTGAAAATGGTTCAGTTTTTTACACTTGTGACATTGCTGACTAAAGGTTAAGCATTTCTTTCTTTTAGACTCATAATTTCCACCACAGCTGTGACAGTTAACAATAAAACTGGACTAGCGTTTTGCTAATTCATGTTTGTACTGCACTGAGCAGGCTTCTTTAACTGAACTAGTCTTAGAACTTGCTGGAAAACTTCATGGTTTCCCTGGTGAGCCAGCAAGGGTTGCAGCTGCCAAGTGCTTAGGCCTACTTCTGTTTGCCATGTGTCACTTGCTATCTATAGGTTCATAGGTAGGTACTAGGCTATTGGCCTTAGGGCCTATATAAGCCTAGCCAAAAAGGTACACTGGCTTTTGCCACCCAAGAAAATTATTTTCCTGTGTCCCTGTCAAGCAGAGCCACAGAAGTAATCCCCAGGGTGAATTTCCTATTTCCCATCCAATCATTAAGTCTTTTTTTGAAGAGTGCTAATGAGGAGCTATGTTTGACCTAGATAGGTAGTCTGTTCCAGAGTATGGGAAGTCTCTGGGACAGGAATCTATCCCTCCAGGATGTTCTGTTTATTTTGGTGACAAGGTTTTAGTTCCTAGAGCATGTAGCTCAGAGGGAGTGGGATTTTTTTAAGTGAAGCATGTCCAACAGCTCTGGGTTTGAAATAGCTTTGTATGTTAGGCAGAGATTGCCTCTGAGTAGGCGATATGCGACGGAGTAAAGCTGGAGTTTTTTGAGACGGTCTGCATAGGGCATCTGTCTGAGGCCAGTAATCCTCTTTGTGAGTATTTCTGTGGCCTTTCCAGTTGTTGTAGATGTCTTGTGAGGTACATACAAATAGGGGTGTTGTACTCTATAATGGGTCTAATGAGTGATGAGTAGAGGGGAACAATGACCTCTTTTTTTCTGGATGAGAAACCTTTTGTGATGAGGTGTGCCATGTAGAAGGATTTCCTGACCACTGTGGTGATGTGATTATCAAAGGAGAGACTGCTATCCGCCTGTGTCCAAGGTCTCTTATCACACTTTCAGTGTTAACTAGACTACCGCCTATGTGGTAGTTTACTGGTCCAGAGTTTTTACCAAAGGGGATGACAATGCACTTTTTGGCATTGAGCTTGAGGCCATGGCTTTGACACCAGGCATCTGTTTCAGTGAGGCCCTTTTGTAGGATGTACAGATCATTAGGAGTTTCAATTATGACTCCTAGTTTGAAGTCATCTGCGAACTTAGTTAGCCAAACACCTTCTGTGTTAGTGTGTACTTCAGAGAAGTAGATACCAAACAGGAGAGGACCCAGGACTGAACCCTGTGGTGCTCCACTTGTCACTGGTCTGAAATCTGATTTGGAGTCTGCTACTTTGACAATGTGTGTTCTGCCAGTAAGCCAGTTGGCAACCCATCTTTTGACATAGGGATTTATACCTAGTTTAGTGAGTTCATCTATAATTCCAGAGTGGGGGATGGTGGTGAATGCCTTGGCGAGATCTAGATAGTCTGTGTGAACCACCTTACCCTCATCTATGGCTTTGGTGACTGCTTCAAAGAAATCTATCAGGTTTAGGAGACATGATCTGGCTTTTACAAACCCGAACTGTATGCGGTCTAGAGTTTGGAGATCTCTAATGTCTTTGTTTATGAGTTCCATGATAATAAGTTCCATGGCCTTGATGACCAGGCTTGTCAGGCTAATGGGGCATTAGTTCCCGGGGTCTGTCATGGCTCCCCCTTTGTGGAGTGGGATAACCATTGCAGTGCACCATTCAATGGTCACAAAGCCTGAGGTGAGGCTATGACTGAACATGGTACTTAGGTGAGGTGCCAGTTAATTCTGTAGTTTGTGTAGAAGGCATCCTGGGATGTTGTCAGGTCTCATGGATGCTGTGTTCTTGGCTTTGAAGAGTGAGGGTTTTTACCTGTGCAGCCATGATTATAGGAACTTTGCATTCTTCTGGCATAGAGATGGGCCCTTTAGGGTGTGAGAGGGGGGTAAAGTTAGCACTGAACCTATCTGCCAGGATGTTGGCAATATCAGTTGGTTCTGTATATTTAGTGCCATTGTGCTGTAACTCAGAGCAGATCTGAGTATTGCCATTGAGATTCTTGACATAGCAATGGAATGCTTTGTGGTTGTCTTTAGAATCAGTGGCAATTTTGTTTTCATAACTAGCTTTGGAGGATTTTATGAGGGATCTCAGCTTCTTACTGAGGCTGGCCAGGGAGTTCTTCCAATCATGGGGTTTTATTCTTTTTTGCAACAGTTTCTTTCTTCTGTTGTAGAGTTTGTTTATGGCAGAAGACCACCAGACTGGCTTCCTTTTTTTGAAGGATAGAATCTTGGCTCTGTTAGGGATAGCATGATCCATGCACTCATGTAAGTGCTTATAAAGTGCATTTGTGTAGGATTCAGCAGTTGTACCTCTATTGTCCATCTGCATGGGTGTCATGAAATTTTCCACTTCTGTCTTAAGAAGTGTGAAGTTGGCTTCGGAGAATTTTTTATGGTTGTTTCCCTAATGGGTGGTGGGGGCAAGATGTGGATGTCTAGGGTGATTAGCTTGTGGTCGGATCTGACCAATGAGGAATTGACCTCTGGTGTGGAACACTGGTCACCCATGTTGGTGATGACCAGGTCTAGGATATTGGTGCCCTTGGTGGGGTGTGGATAAGTTGATCCAAGGCGGTGGAATTAATGAATTCCAGAAAATGTTGAGCAAAAGAGTTGGTACATGAGTAGTTTTCCCAGTTAATAGTGGGGTAGTTGAACTCACCCATTATTAGTGTGTTGGTTTGTACCCTAATATTTTCCAGTGTATCAAGAAAAGAGGAGTGGGAATTCTGGGGCATGGTGGGGGGTCTGTAGTAAGCTACAATCTGGATTGTGGTCTTGCCCAGAGGTAATTGCACTTGGATAATCTTGGATGCATTATGCTGAGCAACTAGCTTGGAGGTGTGGATATCCTTAATGAACATGGACATGCCTCCACCTTTAATGTTTTGGTCTGGGTTAGGTGGCCGAAAGGTGTGGTATGAATTATAGCCTGGTAATGCAGAGGTGCTCTCTGGAGCTTTCAACCTGGTCTCTGTTACTGCACAGATATCGATGTTCTCCATTTTAAGGAGTGCCTTGAGTGAGTGCATTTTGAGGTTTAGACTTATATCATTGAGTAGCATTACCCTCAGATTTTGCTTGCTTGTACCTGTTACGGTGATGAACTTGTCATTTGAAACTTGACTAAAAAAGGCACTATAGGGGTGGCAAGAGCCTTTGCCATTATCCAGAATCCCAAGGGTGACAGGTGCAGACCATCTCTGGCAAAGCATCATGGTCTGGTGCCTACTGAAACCATGCTCTTGTCACTTGCAAGCATACTTGTGTGTTTTTCTGTAACTTCATGGATTTGACAAATCTCTGTGGTTTTACTCAACGTTAAATCACTATCATGAAGCAAAATCATTCTCACAGCAATGCTATTCATACCACACGAGCCTCATTTTTTAAGTCACCAAACTGAAACATTTTGGCTTTGCTTCTCAGGTTAGTAATATAAGGTGCAAAAGTTTCCCCTGATTTCTGATCTCTTGTGTAAAACAAATGCCTGTCTAATGTAATATTTGTCTGGGGGGGTTATACATTTCTCTGAATTTGTGCTTCAAATACTCAGGGTCTTCCCTTGATTCAGCCTGTACAACAATATGACGATTTTCACCTTCTCCCTCATATACTTTTAGTGCATACACAAATAAACGGTCTCTTTCAATGGCCTCTGACCCAGCTAGGTTTAGCAAAATTAATGCTTGGTGCATGCATCTTTATCTGAATAAGCTGCTTGTATAAAAAATATTGTACTTTTTCTCAAATATTGTCCAATTCTCTGCAATGCAGTAAGAGCTTTGAAAATCTGTCTGCCAATTTAACACATATCAGTGAAGGTTTTTGCAAATAAGCACAAGCACATACACATATGCCAGAAATTTATGCCAGTATTTGTAACTTTTCCCAATAGCAGAACAAGCCTCTGTATAACTGAATTTTGCAAAATAAGTCTCTCAGGCACTGTAATACTCTTGAAATTACTGTACTGCAAGAAATCACCTCATCAGTTTAAGAACCACTTCAAATAACTGCACGATGAAAATGAAAAGGGCAAGAGAAGCTCAGTCAGAAACATTTCAAAGTAATTGTACTTTGCGAATGAACTGTACACAGAACATGGACATTTCCCCAAAATGGTGGTACCTTACTAGGCAATTCTTTACAGTGTAAGAAACACTCTGTAATGGTGGCACTTTGTGAATAGATACACCTAGCACAAGAAACTTTTTGAAAAAGCTATACAGTACTTTTACTGTACTTCACAAAATAGTTGTACTTTCCACACAAACTCTTTGAAATCCATGCACAGTAATAATCACACACTGTAAGCACTTTTACACACTTTGAAATACTTTAAATATCTCTAGTTATGCCCTCGATACAATACGAAGTTGTAGTGATGCCAAACCACAGCACTTTGCCAAAACACATGCAGTCACCTTGCTTTATTTATATTTAATGTGCCCTTTTTGCCCTTATTATATTTGCTTTGCTTTGCTTGTTTAATCTGTTTTCATGCCCATTGTACTTTTTGTGTGCTCGATTTACTGTTAACATGTCAGTTTCACTTCAATCACCCTCGGTTTGCTTTAAACATACTCGTTTTGCTATTATCATACTCATTTTGCTTTTCTGATAATCATTTCATCAATTATCTTAAACAGTCTGCTTAGTTAATAAACCTTTTGTGCCTCCCACTTATTTAATAATGCGGTTGGTGCCCTTGCCATGCTCCGTTTTACCTTTTTTATAAAATAAGCAGTTTGTGCGATTTCTCATTACCTTTGATTCTTTTCTGACTCTTATTCCTGCTCTTTCCTCTTAGTTTACCTTCACTGTCGTCTCTGCACCTTATAGCTTTGAATATCATTCTCTGGAATCCTGGTTCTGACACCATGTTGTTGTCCTACTTTGGACACAATAGAAGAGTTGTGGGTTCTGTTCAAGTAGCTTTATTATATACAAGCACATTATGATGGAAGTTAACTGACTTAAACTTAAGTAACTTATATACAAACTAACTACTGCAATCATGCATGCTTACTTTCTCACTGCACTCTGAAAATGGCACTGGGAATAGCATATGCCTTTATTTATATGTGCACGTTCAGTCCTTGATATGCTTCTTAAGGATGCAGCACATACACTCTGATCAACAAAAGGTGTTTATAATTTGTTTAAACCTGTCATAGATTCATGAGTAATGTTTTAATACAAAAAAAAAGACTGCTTTGCTTGAGTTCTACCTCTGTTGTATAAAATAATGGTACTGCAGTGTTATTCTGTCCACTGAAAGTTTAGCTGTCTAATTTCAAGGAATATAATGCAATCATTTATTATTTTTATACTCTCCCACACTTAGCAGTCTATAAAATGGAAATGAGGATTAACATTTTAGTTAAAAAAGAAAGAAAATATTTACCTTAAAGAAAAATATTAGTTTTATTAGTTAAAAAGATGAAAGTCTGTGGCTCATATGAGAAATAGCCTGAAATTTTTAACTGAGCAAAAGAGCTAACTTTGTGAAGATGGAAAGGAAATAATTTTGAAATAAAGTGGTAGCTAAAAGATATTTCATAGGCAATATGAAAAAAAGATTCAAGCAGCATTAAAGATAAGCTTTTGGCAAATATATCAGGGCATAGCCAAAGGCTGCCAGTGTTTGACCCAGACTATGATAAATGCAATAAAGGTATAAAATGGAAGAAATGCACAACCAGGTTTATTAATGATGTTACTATCCTTAAAACAGCAGCTCATAGCACAAACAAAGCACTATATCTGGAGACATCATGGCAATATTTCATTAAATAAACAAGACTATGGCACATGTTCTACACTAGGTTAAAACTTTAGGAATGGACTATGAAGTTTGCCAGTATAGGAAAAAAACAGGACATGGATAACATATATACATTTCTGAGAAAGATGTTACCAAAGCCTTGAGTGACTGTTTAAAAATCATCCATAAAAAATGCCAGAAATGCAAGCTAAAATATAAAAGAATGCAATGAAAAATGGCTTTCAAAATTGAAAGTGCAAAAGTGAGTGAGGTAAAAAAACTAAAGCAAAGTATAAGGAATGCAGGTATGCATCTGACTGCAACAGGTGATGAGGAAAGTTATAAAACAGAATGCATATATCATGATATCATGTTGATAAGTTCTTGCAACAGTTGCTTGTGTACATCAAAGTGTAAGACATGTCAAGTGCTTGAAAAAATAACCATTTTGTCAGAATATGTAAAATAAGAATGGCACATTGCCAACAACAGCACAGAGATTAGGTATGATGTACACAGAGCTCATGTCAAACAAAAGGTCTTACATAAAGAATGTACATAGAAAAAGTGCAGAAGAAAATTATAACAGAGGCAGTGACAAAAATGAACGTTTGTTGTTTATAAATAGAAATGACATCACAGCAAATTCAGAAATAGACTCATGAATTTACATGAGTGTATTGAAATGTGGCACAGTATTAAGCCTATAAACCATGAATAAGAAGACAGCAGCAGACTATAAACATGACATTCAGAAAGGCCTCAGACAACAAAGTCAGCTCCAAAGGGCATAAAGTCCTTCTATGACTCAAATAATCAAGGTTCAGGTAGTGACCTTGGCAATTGCCAGGGGAGAGTGGAAGTCCACCCTACTCAACACAAACCATCCTAGGAGATGATAACATGGTCCTCAGCAGAAATAGCACCCATTTGAGATTGGGTGTTAGAAAAATGAAACACAAAGGGTCAGAGTCATGCATCCATAAATCAGACTATGTACATTTTAGAGCTAGGTTTGCTGCATCTGTGGAAGCATGCATGCGTCAGCTGCCATTACTGCATAAAACCTATGCATTCAAGCTACTTCCTGTTAATGAGATTTGGGGGAAAGAAAACAACATGTTCACTTGTAATTGCACCACTTCTGCAGCCACCAAAAGGGCAAGACGGTATTGTTCCACTCATGGCTGTTCCTCTTCCCTGGAGTTAGTCCCTCATCTGGAGGTAAGTTGTTCCATCTGACTGGAATTGCTTTGATCTGGTGATGAAAAACTATCTCCTTGAAAAGTCCTTTACCAAAGAAAGCTTGCTTAGCAGCTAAGGTCAGAGTGAATGTCAAAGTAACTATTAAAATTTTGTATGTGCTTTAAAGACATTGAAGAAATCTTTTAATTTACTCAATACCTAAGTTGTTGTGGGTAATGTACATACCAAATTTTACTGAAACAGATACAAGTAAACCAAACATAATAAACTAATCACTGAGTGTAGCAGAAAACTGAAAAAAATCAGGTTTGCATGTACATTAACCAAATAATAAAAAATAAATAGCACAGACACTCTATAATATCTTTTTATCTGAGACAGAAAGCTGAAAAGTAAGTTGAAACTGTTAAAAACATAGGTATTAATAAGAATTTATCAAATGCAATAACTTGAATTTCCCATATAGCTGCTCACCTGAAACTACAAAAGCCTAAGGAAATGATAGTTTGTATCAGCATGCAAGTAGATAACCGCTTAGAAATTATATATAAAGTGCAATGAGGTCAGCAAGGCTAGCTGGCAAACTGAGCATAAGATAAGGATGCCACCAACTCAAGCAAAAAGATTGCAAGCATATCACCTTGTGTTGCAATACAAAGAAATAGAAGAAACATTTTCCAAATTTCTTAGCCAAATTTCCCTTCAAATCCACATGGCAAGGTGAAAGATATGATAAGATAAATAAGAATTATGCAAGTAAAACTGATGCAAGTGCAGTTTGAAGATGTCTGGCAATAAGACACAAGAAAAAAGATAGTACACTGCAGCAAAGGATTGTTTTCAAAAACAGTACATGGCATAAAAAGAATAAAGAAGATGATAATGTTGAAATACTAAAACTTTCAATGTGTCAGTCTATACCTGAAGCACAATGCAGGGATAATTAAGGCCTGCTCAGAGAATGGAATATTAACTTATTACAGCTGGGTGACACCTCCATGTATTTCCGCAATTATATCCTACTAGCAGCTCTAGGCATCAAATATTGCTTTTTCATATTTGCATTAGCAATTCCTAAACAATCTACATACAAAGTAGTGAAATATTTCATCTTAAAGCTTACAGAATGGCAAACATAACTGTTGATATTTTGCCTCTGTCTAGTGCAGATAAAGATAAAGTAATTGTTGTTCATATAATGTTTATTTATATTGTCATAAATGCCATGCTTTTCCAATTAACTTGGCAGCCAAGTGGCACAGACAAAATTGCATAGCCTCACAGCAGCACTCTCAGCTCGGTGAATAAAATACTGCTGAAAGTATGTGTACAACTTGAGTGGTTGCTGAGATATTGTAAGTTGTTTACAAAATATTACAAACTTGTCTACTGTGAATTATAAAAATGCATTTTATGACCTAGAATCTAAAGAATACCACCACTATAAAAATGGTTTGTGCTGAAGAATTTACCATTTACACTTCTTTGGTAATTACTATAGTTCCAGAGATGTGAACATTTGTTGAAATACAAGGACATAATTTGATTCTATCAAAAATCTTAGGTTCAAAGATGGCAAACTGCCAACAGCACAAAGTATTAGCTCTGTTTTCTTTTCTTTTTTTTCTGACAGGATTTTATTATACAAACTTAACAAAAACTTATTTTCTTACAAATTTTGAATAAACTTTAAATAAATCTTGGACAACTATCTGAAAGAAAAATCAAGTTTTTAAGACTTTTCTTTGATTTTGTTTTCCTGTCAGAAGTTTTATTGACTGTTGTGACAGAATGAGCCACTCAAAAGTGAACTTTCAAGACAACTCTGTGAAAAAGGAACTACAGTCTATAATGGGCAGTATCCAGGAGCTTTCTGATAGATTTAATAAACCTGAGGTCAAAACTGACAATAGAAAGGAAGATTCCAAGGCACAAACAGAAATGTTCAAATAGATCAGAAAAAAAACAATCTGTTCAGATCTCAGCAACAGAAGACACATTAAATTACCTGGATAGCAGAATGGCAGAAAGTGAGAATCACACAGAATTCCTGCTAAAACAAAATATGTTGCTTATGAAAAAAATAGAGGACAAAGAAAGTAGGTCTAGAAGAAATAATGTTAGGATATATGAAATACCAGAAAAGGAAGAAGGAGACAATATGTTGCAGTTTTTAACTAACTGGATGTCTAAAATTCTATATTTACCACGATCTTCCTCTTTTGGTATTGAGGGATCCCATTGTTCTCTTTTGACTTCATCTTGGAAGAAAAATCCTCTGGTCCTCAGATCTATTATCGTAAAAGTTCTCTACAGCTAAGACAAGAACCTGGTACTGAAGACTGCTTGGGCTAATTCTCCAATAAAAATAAGTAACAACACTATCAGTTTTGAAAATGACTATACTGCATCTGTTATGACCAAAAAGAAATCATGTATTCCATTCATAAAAGATTTAAAGAAACTAAACATTAAAGCTCAACTAATTTTTCCAGCCAGAATTAGGATCTTTTTTTCAAAAAGTCAGAAATGCGATGAACTTTTCTCAGAAAAAGAAACTTTTTGATCAATCAGAAAATATGGATTGGACTCTTGTCAACTTAAAGAGAAAAGCAGCAAGAAATGGCTAGTCTCTAAAGGACAAGAGCAGTAAAAAAAAAGAAAGAAAGAAAAGTAATGTTAGTCTCATTTTCTGTTTTGCCTAAATAGCGTTCTCAAAGGTATTCAATTTTGTCATCTATTACAGTTCATCATCAAATACAAGGCAAAACAAACAAAAACTGTTTATACTTTATCAAAATGCCTTTTCTATAGTATCTAAAATAGTGTATAGATATATATGTTATTATTACTATTACTTATAAGTCCCTGTATTACTTTATTTTAATTCTCTCTAACATTATTTTCAAACATACAGAGTAGTATATAGTGTGGGGTGTATTGACAGTATGCAACATAGTGTGTGTGTGTGTGTGTGTGTGTGTGTGTGTGTGTGTGTGTGTGTGTGTGTGTGTGTGTGTGTGTGTGTGTGTTTGTGTGTGTATGTGTGTGTGTGTACACATATATATATATATATATATATATATATATATATATAGATATATATATATATATCTATATATTATATATAGGCTTACTATCAGATGTTCGACATAACATTGTTTGAATGTATAGATATCTGAACCAAATGTTCAGAAATTGGTACACCGAACAGTGTAAATGTTGAACCGAGCATTTCAGTGCAGATAAATTTCGAAAATGTCGACTACACTGAAATGCTCCTACCCACCCAACATACTGCAACTGTTTTTTGCAGGGGGCAAGCCCCACTGCACCCCCCCCACACCCCCTCCTTATATATACAAACTCCAAAATCACACTACAGTGAGGGTAAGGGTACATTTCCCCATCCCCGCTATAGTGCAATCTGCACTGCAATGTTGGAGCTGACAACAGTGGCCATTCGCTCTTGTCAGCTTCAACATTGTGGTGATCACCCTAATGGTTCTGCTATGTAGTTTTTGCACATAGTGCATCTGTCTAAAAGACGAACGAGCATGTGATAGTAAACCATATACATATAATTCTCTTTATTATTTTATTCAAATCCTCTCAAACATTACTTTCTAACAGAGAGAGTAGTGCATATGTGTGTATGTGGGGGTGTATATTAACATGTTTAACTAATCCACAAAATGTATATGTACTTCTATACTTAATTTCAAATAATCATTTTTTTTTTAATTTTGTTTTTGATTATTCTATCTGCCGAATGTGGTTGTATGTGATAATAAGCTTTATCTATGTGCAGTGGGTGTTGTGTTAAGTGGTTTTGGCTGCATGAAAATTATTTATTTATTTATTTTACATTTCTTGACTGGGAGTGTCTGGCTGAGCCGAAGCCCTTTTTTCAGTAGAGACCCGGGGAGAAAAGCTCCAGTACATACTTAATAACTATATGGTACAAGTTACAAGTTTAAAAAAAAAAAAAAAAAAAAGTTGTGAAAAAGCTTCAGCACATACATGGTAGAATGGTAGATTTTCACAAATATTTTACAAGTGAAGTTAATTGGTTTAGAATAGTTAAAATAAAGCAAATGTGACAATATAGTAATTTCACAAATAATTAAAGGTAAAAAAGAATAAAAACAATTTCATTTTGTGAACATTTACAGGAAGATGCCTATTCAGAGAGGAGTTTAATGAGTGGGAAATTGTAGAAGGAATGTCAAAGGAGAAGGAGAGTTTTCAAGGAGGGTTTGAGCATTGGCAGATTCACTGTTTGGTAAGATGTTCTTTTAGTGCTAGCTTAAACATTTTGGGATGAGCCTGTGTTCGAATCTCAAGAGGTAGCTTGTTCCATTCCATTGAGGGGTGGTAGCTGTATATGTTTTGTCCTGCTTTAGATTTGGGCTTATAGATTTTCAGAAGGTCTTGAGAAGAGCTACAGAGATTTCTTGTGGGAGCATAGTGGGAGATGATATGGTGTAAGGCTGGACAAAAGGATGGCTGATTTAGCATTGCATGTATATTTGGAGCTGAGAGAGAAGGAGGAGTTGAGGCAGCTCTAGCCAGTTTACGTATTTTAGTAAAAGACAGTGGTGAGATCTGTGGGGTTGTTGGGTTGCAAATCTAGCTATTTTGTGGTATGTAGTTTGAAGTCTAGCAGTAAGTGTGGAGTTTAAATTAGTAAAAATTTGGGAGCAGTATGTTAAGTAAGGAAGAAGATAAGAATGGGTGAGGGCTATTCGTGATTCCTGTGTAAGGAATTTGTTATTTCTGTAAAGCAGTCCTAACTTAAGGTGGGTTTTCCTGATGCAGTTATTTATGTGGAGATCAAATTTGAGATGGTCATCAATAGTGATGCCTAGCAGTTTTGAGCTTAATTCAGGTATGATTGGGGTGTTATTGAGTGAATGGATGGTAAAGGAGGTCTTAATTTGCTGATTTAGGTAGGAAGAGTAGGAGTTTTGTTTTTTTAGGGTTTAGTATGAGTTGGTTATTGGAGAGCCATGTTTCTACAGACTTCAGTGATGACTGGGTTGCTATTATGAGTTCTGAGTGAGAGTTAGCTATAGTTAAAATAGTAGAGTCATCGGCGTATTGTATAATGGAGGAGAGTTGGCAGGAGGTGTAGAGTAAGTTTATGAAGATATTGAATAGCAATGATCCTAAAATGGATCCTTGTGGGACACCCATTTTTATTTGTAGAGGAAAAGATAAGGCAGTTTCCCATCTAACAGACTGGAATCTGTCTTTGAGATAGCTTTCAAACCATACCACAGTATCAGGGGAGAAGTTAAGGTTAGATAGCTTGTTGATTAGTAATAAGTGGGAGACTGTGTCAAAGGCCTTTGAAAGGTCGAGGAAAAGGCAGGAGACAAATTTGTGGTTATCTCTGGCCATAGAAGTGGTATTGAGAAAGGATAGAAGAGCTGTATGTGTACTATGCTTGGGTCGAAAGCTGTGTTGAGTAGGTGTTAGTAATTTTTCCTGAGTAAGATGTTCAATGACTTGAGTATGAATGCATTTTTCAAGGATTTGTGACCAAGGGGAGAGGATAGCAATAGGCCTAAAGTTTGAGATTTCAGTGGAGTTACCTCCTTTGTGTATAGGCATGGTATAGAAGCATTTCCAGATGGAAGGTACCTTGGATTCAGAGATGGAACAGTTGATTAAGATTGAGATAGGATAGGCAAGTGAGTAAGCAGCTGACTGGAGAAAGTAAGATGGAACTTTGTCCACAGATGCAGAACATGGTTTAAGTTTGGAGAGAAGGGTATGAATGCATGTAGTGGGGATGGGCTTTAGGGAGGAAAAATTAGGATGAGTGGTTTCCATAGGGGGGACTGGGTTTGTGGGGTTAGTATGACTGGGACTGTTTGAATTAAAGAGTTTGGATATAGATTCAACAAAATAAGTGTTGAAAATATTGGTGGTTTCTTCTGGCATCTTTTCTGGGGTGGGGTTGGGAGAGGTAGGGTTTCCAGGATGGAATAATTGATTGATTGATAGTGTTCCAGAATATTTTAGGGTTGGATTTGAGCATGGTTGGGGGGTTGTAGTAAAAATTATTTTTGTCCTTGTTGATTTGTCTTTTGGCCAGGTTCCTTTGTTCTTTATATCTTTGTAGATCATGGGTTTTTTTTTGTTTGCCGCCATTTTTTCCAGGACTTATCTCTAGACTTCATGAGTGTTTTAGTGTTTTTAGTGAGCCAAGGAGATATTTTAGCTTTTGTTCTAATTTTCTGAGGTTCAGATAGTAAGTTAACAAAGTTAAGAAAGATAGTGTTGAAAGCAGTGACAGTCTTGTCTAAGGGGAGATGGGTGAGGAAGTCCAAGATAACTCTTGATATGAGGGTATTAAAGGTTTCTGGACTGAAGTTGGAAAGATCATGCCTACTTAAGTATTCATGTGAATCGGGGAGGTGACTGGTATACCTCAGTACTTTTATAGGAGAGTGGTCACTTAGGGAGTCAGGGAGGGTATCAGGATTGTGATATTTGGTTGGTGTTGAGACTAGTATCCAGTTACTAAGGGTATATGTAGTGTGGGTATGGTTACAGTGGGTTGGCTTGGTAATTCCCCCCACCTTTTTTGTTTGTATGATCTAGGTGAATTATGCTATAGCCTGGCGGGAGTATATCTCTATCTAGGTGGTGGGGTTTAAGCCAGGTTTCTGTGACAGCAGTGACATCAAGGGTATGGTTTGCTATCCAGGCATGGAACAGACTGAGTTTGTTTAGAATACTTCGGGTATTGATTGCATAGAAGGAGATTTGTTTTTGGTGTGGTTTTTGGTGGATAGAGGTGGGAGGAGTGTTTAGAGTAGAGGTTTGATTGTGGATAGGACCAGGGTTAGGATGAATGTTGCCTGCTAGAAGAATAGTAGTGGGGAATCTTTTCAATGTTGTTGTGAGTGGATACCATTTTATAGGTTTAGTCTTGTTTTTTGGATTTAGGGAGACGGTGTTATTTTTATTTTGGGAAGTTGGAAATTGGAGGGTAGTATTGAGGAAGAGATGGTGTAGTTAGTTTTTGGGATTGTTTCATTATTTAGGAGTGTGTTGGTGGGATGTTTGTGGAGGGGAGGTAATGATCCATAGGGGGCAGTGAGATGTTGTAGGAGGATTAGTTGGAGTAGTAGAAGGTTGGTGAGGCTTAAGGTATGCATAGTTGGAACTGGAATATAGGGGGAGTAGTAGATGGAGAAAGATGGAGAAGGTAGTGAAAAGATAGATTTGTAATGGGAAATTAGAAGTGGTAGAAACTAGTTATAGGGAAGCTGTTGAGGGAGGTGGTTTGAGTGGGAGTAAAGTTTGTAAGTGGGGTTAGAGAGGGTGTAAGAGGAGGAAGTGTGTGTGATGGAATGGTGTAGGTGTGGGAGTGGTTTGTAATATGCTGTTAATTGTAATTGGTTGGTAGTAAGAGGGGGTTGTGTTTGTGTGGAGTATACGTTTAGGAGTACTGGGGGTGGGTGGGATGTGGAGGTAGGGTAGGAGAGTGGAGAAGGATAGAGCAAGTAAAGAGAGCTAAGGAATTCCCAATACTATTCTAGCATGTCCAAAGGTCAGTTGTCAATCTCCTCTCCGGTCCAGCTGGTGAATCTCGGAATCTTGAGGCAATGTTACAACTGCCTCATGTACACAGACAACCCTCTCCTCCTCCCAACAAATTCCAACACATGTGAGAGATGCAACCATATAGCCATACTGGAGGCTAAGCTCTCTCAACTCAGTACTGGCAAAACCAGTCAGGAGGAGAAGGAAACCATACTCACTACAATTCCAATCTCACACAGACCTACCACGACAGCAAACCAAACACATAAACACACAAAAACATACTCGGAGGCTCTAAATAAAAATCTGCCTAAGCAGCAGAGACCTCCAAAGCAGACACCCAAGCAACCGCTACCCCAAAACAAAACTCGTGCAACACATAGCTCACAAAGCTAGTGTGCTGAACAGTCACAGCCCTTAAGGCTAAACAACACACCTGATACACTTGTAATAGGTGACTCTATCGTCAGGCACACTGATGTCCTGCTCACCAGGCTGAACAAGCAGAAGGTCACAGTGAGCTGCCTGTCGGGCGCTAGGATCCGCCACATAACACAAGCACTCAGGTCACTCCAAGGCAAGTACAAATATGACTCAGTCATTGTCCATGCTGGTGTGAATGACCTGAGACGTACCTCCCTGGACTACATGAAAAGAGACATAGAGGAGCTCTCTGAGCATGTAGCCCAGGCCGGTATGACCCTGACCTTGAGTAGCATCTTACCCTCACCAAGAATGATGCCACAATATGAAGACAAGACGATCAATTTCAACAATTGGCTTAAGTATTGGTGTCATTCAAAGGGGATCCAATGCCTGTCAGCCTGGGATGACATGCTCGACAAGCCACAATGCTTCGCTAGGGACAGCTTGCACCTGTCACCCCTGGGCTTTCAGATAATGGAAAAGGCTCCTGCTACCCCCATAGTGCCTTTTTTAGGCAAGGCTCAAAAGACAAACCCACCTCCATAATAGGTATCACAAGGGATAAGAAACTAAGAGTAATGCTACTCAATGCCAGAAGTCTAAACCTCAAGATGCACGCACTCGAAACTCTCCTTAGCATGGAGAATATCGATATCTGTGCAGTAACAGAAACCTGGTTCAAGGCTCCCGAGAGCACCCCAGCAATACCAGGTTATACCTCATACCATGCTTTTCGGCCCCAAAACTTGGACCATACTACAAAAGGAGGGGGAGTATCAATATTCGTCAAAGATACCCACACCTCCAGGTTGGTGGCACAGCACAAAGCATCAGAGACCTTCCATGTGCAACTAACAGTGGGTAAAACTGCCTTCCAGTTTATAGCCTGCTACAGACCACCCTCCCAAACCCAGGAACCCCACTCGGCTTTCCTGAGAACACTGGAAAATATGAAGGTCTCTCCAAACACCATTATATTGGGCGACTTCAACTACCCAAACATAGACTGGGAGCATTACTCTAGCTCCAACACCCTAGCCCAAAGGTTCCTAGAATTTATAAACTCAAATGCTATGGAGCAACTTGTTACCACTCCCACAAGAGGGGAAAACATACTGGACCTGATCATCACCAACATGGGGACTCTATGCTCCAGACCAGAAGTGTATCCCTCACTGGTAAGATCAGACCATAAACTAATCTCACTGGATATTCACATCCCGACTCCACCCCCTGCCCTGAAAACCACAATGAAAAACTTCTCTAAAGCAAATTTTACACTCCTCAAAACCGAGGTGGAATCCTTCAAAGCCCCCGGGCCTGTGAAAAATATGGCCTAGACCACAGAATCCTTTATAAACGCATTCTATGAACTCCTTCAGAAATGCATGAATCATGCAATCCCAAATAAAACCAAGACCCAATTTTCCAAAGGCAGACGTCCTGTCTGGTGGATCCCAGCCATAAACAAACTATACAATAGAAGGAGGAAGCTACTACATGATAGAGCAAAATCCCAAAAAGGGAAGGTATCTCTGATCAGTATTAGCAAAAAACTACGGGCACTCATAAAATCGTCTAAGGCCAGCTTTGAGATAAAAATTGCACAGGACACTAAGGATAATCACAAGGCTTTCTTTAGTTATGTTAGGAACCTGGGGGGGAATTCCTAGATATGCTCAGAATTAGTCCAAAATGACAAAAAATACACCAAACCCACAGATATTGCCAACATCCTAGCTGACAGGTTCAGCGCAAACTCCCCCCCCACCAAAAGGGCAGATATTTATCTCAGCAGAGTGCTGCCCCCCTGACATCTCAGATGCTCAGGTAAGAGCTGCCCTCTCCAAATCAAAAAACACAGCATCAATGGGACCAGACGGTGTCCCAGGCTGCGTCCTACATGAACTCCAAGAAGAGCTAAACCCAAACATAAAACTACTGTTCAATCTCAGCCTTACTACAGGATATGTACCCAAAGAGTGGCGTACAGCAACAGTGGTCCCTCTCCACAAAGGTGGTGCCTCAACGGATCCTGGAAACTATCGCCCCATAAGCCTGACTTGCTTGGTCTGCAAAGCTATGGAAAGGATCATCATGGACCTCATAAATAAAGATATTGGGGACCTACAGACACTGGATCCTACCCAGTTCAGCTTTGTTAAGGGCAGATCCTGCCTCTTAAACCTGGTCAATTTCTTTGAAACAGTCACCAAGGCCATTGACGAGGGTAAGGTGGTCCACACAGCCTACCTGGACCTCGCAAAAGCCTTCGATACAATACCCCACTCGGGCATTATAGATAAGCTCACCAGCTTAAATATAAACCCCTATGTCACTAGATGGGTTGCAAACTGGCTCAAGGACAGAACCCACATGGTTAGAATTGCTGGAGCCATGTCAGACTCCAAACCAGTTACAAGTGGCGTCCCCCAAGGCTCAGTCCTGGGACCTCTCTTGTTCGGTATATATTTCTCGGAGGTACAGGCCAACACGGAAGGACTGTGACTGACTAAGTTCACAGATGACTGCAAACTGGGCGCCATAATCGACTCACCAGCCGACACAAGCATCCTCCAAAAGGGCCTCATAGAAACAGACAACTGGTGCCAGAGCCATGGCCTCAAGCTAAACACCAAAAAGTGTATAGTCATCCCCTTTGGCAAAAACAAAGTGCCCACAAATTACCACATAGGTGATAATCCATTAAGTACAGAAGAAGTAATTAGGGACCTGGGGACCCAAGTTGATAGCAATCACTCATTTGACAACCACGTGGCCAAAGTGGTTAGAAAAACATTTTATATAGCCCACCTAATCATGAAGGGATTCACATCTAGATCAGGGAAGGTCATTGTACCTCTTTACTCATCCCTCATCAGGCCCATAATTGAGTACAATGCCCCTTTTGGGATGTACCTTACCAGACACCTGCAGCAACTGGAAAGACCCCAAAAGTACCTCACCAAGAGGATCATAGGGCTCAAACAGATGCCATATGCTGCCCGGTTAAAGAAACTCCAGCTCTACTCAGTGGCATACCGCCTGCTCAGAGGCGATCTGTGCCTGATATATAAAGCCATGTCCAACCCGGAATTAATGGACATGCTGCACCTCAGAAAATCCAAATCCCATCAAGCTACGCGCTCGAGAGACTTGAACCTCAGCACTGAAATAAATAGGACATGCTGGAGGGACAGATTCATACCCAGAGGCTCCCTTCACTCTGGAATAAAATCCCAGTCCAGGATAGGCAGAGTCCCTCATTGACTCTCTTCAAGAGGAATCTTGATGAGTGGATGGGAGATCATAGGTTTACCCCGGGTATCACTTCTGTGTCACTGTTAGACAGAGGCACAGTATACTAACCTCAAAAAAGGGCATAGCAAAATTAATTTAAAATGGTTGGCGAAAGCCAAACACACTCTGGCTAGGCTTATAAATGCCCTATGAACCTATGAACCTAAATTGTTTAGAATTGTATTTTTTCCACTTACCTCAAGCTGTTTGTTTCGATTTATAGCAGTCTAGATTCCATGTTCAAGCTGCCTGTACTGTAGGAAATGCATTTGAACTTTAACCCTCATTTACAGGATTTGAACTTTTAGAATGTTAAAACAAGCAGCAGAAACAACAAAAATACATTTAAAGTTAATCTAGTTAATTTTAAAACATATCCATGTATTTCTTTATTCAAAGTGGAATATTAAAAAGACGAAACTGAAAGAAGAATGCAATGGGAAGAAGAAAAAGACATCTGCAGACTTAAAGACACATGGTTCTAATCTCTGTTTAGTGACACCTTGTGGTCATCCTAATTATAGTTCAATGAAAGTTGCATCCTTTATATAAGTACAGTGTAAATATAATATACTCATGCAGCAGATCATCATAGCATAGAGGAATATGTCATTTATAGTGATGAAAACACCGCAATCTGCTCAACATCTGTTATTTTTATTACTGAGAGTTGCATTGCTAATTATTGGGAAATAATATTACTGAGCAGATTTAACTCCGCAAAATTACCTTAATTTGTTAGTGAAATATGTCATTTTATGTTATAGTAACCTAACTTTTAAATCATTTCAAGCATTTTTCATCTCCCATTGGTATGATGAATACAAAAATGTGATCCTCACTTTTCAGAATATGACAGTGAAAAGCACTATAAACAAGTTGTAACTACATGATACTTAAAATATAATTATAAAAGAATGCTTCCTGTACACAAGTTAGATGTTAAATGTATATTCCAAGTACTACATGTGTTGATAGTAACATACATACATTCATAATACAAACATTCACTTAAAAACACTCACTCTTTTATATATTCACTCTTGCATAGATACAAAGAACATATTCATTTTCTTAACTGTTAATATACATATCAAGCATCTACTCATACTTTACAAACATATACACACAGTTACATGTATGCACATCCATGTAAATATATTATGCATATATAAGCACATACAATATGTAAAAATATGTAATTTTAAATTGAAGCACCTTTTAATTATATTTCCATATTCTGGCTATTACTTTCACCTTTTCACCCATGTTATTAAATGAGATTTAAAAGTTTTATGATGCACGATCTTGATATATATTGGTGTTATGATGTCTATAGGTTAATGTGTTAGAGGTGTTGTCAGTTGTATTGATTTTCTCCATATAAATGATTAAATACTAGGCTATTTAAAATATTTTCTAGACTAGTATTATTTAGAAGAAATTAGTTTATAAAATGTCTTGATTAGATAGAGAAATTTGCAATGCACTATTTTGGGGATATTTTTTGATATATTCAGAAATACATAATATCATTCTTTATTAAACATTTCCAAATCTATATTAATATGTTCTTAAAGATTAATAGTTCTCAAATTAATACTTTATATTGTTTTTCCTTTTAACATTCCTTGCATGTGCTCTAAATAGTTTTAATTATTTTTTTTTTAATTAAGAAGCAGTAACAACTGTTTAGCTTGGTGACATTGGGATGGATTGGTTGTTGTGTGATTTGCATGAATATATTATTAAATCAGGGAATTTCTGTTCCATGATGGGATGTTTGAATATATATATATATATATATATATATATATATATATATATATATAGAGAGAGAGAGAGAGAGAGATATGTTTTTAATATTTTGGGGGTTATCTGTCCACAATAGCAATTATTAGTACTTGGTTATTATTTTAAGTCAACTCATCTTAAAGCAGTATATTTACATGTTCTTATGAATGCTAACATGTAATTGTCTCTCATTAAACATCAGTGGACTTAATAATCCATTGAAGAGGAGTAGCTCAAACAAATATTTAAAACTGCATAAAGCTCATATAATTTTCTTACAAGAAATGTATCTGAAAATGTAGATTGACTGATGTTAAAAGACTATTCAGCTCTCATTTTAAATCAAAAAGGAGTGGCACTCTTATTCTTTGGAGAAATTCATTACCTATGCCTAAAATATCAAATACTTATTCAGATAAAAATGGCATATTGGGTTTAGCAGTAGTAGACGTTTACAAAAAAATAAAATGTATACTTTTCTGAATTATTTCTGGATAATTGAGCTGGAGTAAAAGTTGCTAAGAAATATTTGGATAGTATAACCTCATAACAAAAGATGAATTGATTATTGCAGGATATTTTAACTGTATTCTTTCTAGTAAAGACACAACTACTGATAAGGTTTCTAAGCTATCCTCAGTTGCTAAACACTTAGATTATTTTATTAATTCTCAACATTTGAGAGGTACCTATGACATTAAATCAACTAGCTCTATTAACTTTATACATTATTCTTATAGATGTGGCACCCAGACAAACATTGACAAAGTTTTTACTTCTAGTAGTTTTTTTACTAAAATTGAAGATGTATTGATAACATTATGTCCTTTATCTCACCACTATGCTATTATATTTGCTTTAATGTTAAAGTTGAGTAATTTGATTTACTATCAGAAATCCCTGCTTGTATAGTAATAATAAAAGACTTTAATAAGGAATGGTGTCTAAAAGAAATAGACTGATACACTGAAATTAATAATGGAGACGTTTCAGAAGTAATCCTCTGGGATTCTTTAAAAGTTTATCTATATGGAAGAATTCAAAATTGGTATATATGTAAAAAAGAGTGGGATAAGGAGTTTATGTCTTTGCAGTCTAATGTAGAAAAATGGAAACCGATTTAAAACTTGATGACAAATCAGCAAACACAGAGTTGAAAATATTAAATCAGAAATATGTTGATGTACTTCACCATATTATATCAATAAATCTGAAAACGTTAACATTACAAACGTACTCAATAAATCCAAAAAGTTTACACAGGTTGGCTGTTAGATATAAAAAAAATAAATAAATACTAATCATATTAAAGAGATAATTTCCAAACAAGGTGATAAAAATAAAAAAAATGACTGATTTAAAAGACATACTAGAATGCTTTTGGAAATATTATGAAGAAATTAGTAACAAAAAGACAGACATAGAAATCAAATACATAACCAATGACTTCTTGAAAAACAATATAAGGTTTAAATTAACTAAAGAACAAAGATCCAGAATCGATAGGTCATTCTCTTTTAAAGAGTTAAATGATCAAAGTAATAATCTTAAAACAAACAATGCCCCTGGTCTTGATGGTATACTCCCAGATTTATACAAATTATTCCCAAAGAGTACTTTAAATATCCTATTAAAATTTTTTGAACAAGTTAAACATATATCAACCACCCCCTTCCTGGAAATATTCCCTGATATCACTATCCTGAAACCAAATAAAGATTCTAACTTATGTTCTTCTATAAGAAAAACACAAAAGGCCAGGCACCAGAAACCTCTGCAGGTGTAAAAAACGAAGAACAGGATACATATAGTCTATATAGTCTAGTTGACATCACATTAGAACTGTCCTTTTCCACTATCACGTCCAGAAAATTTATACTAGCATCTGAATAGTTCAAAGTGAACCTCAAAAAGGGGGTGGTACTGTTAATGTACTCAACAAAACTCATTAGTTCTAAAACAGAGCCTCTCCACAAAATAAAAAGGTCATCTACAAACCTTCTATATAGAAAGGAATGTCACGTTAATAGTTTGCTATCTAGGGATAGCATGCATCCAGACTATGTCTTTAGAAATGTAGTCCAGAATCAATTCTATAGGGCTTCTAGACTGAGTGCAAAGAATAGCGAATTTGAAGAGCAGAAACATAAGACCATTAATGAGCTTACAGAGAGAGGTTATGATTATGGGATGGCAGAGTATAATGCTACTCAAGTCTCTAAATTGAGAGAGAGTAGGGCCAAACCGTATTTTTCAAAAAGGTCAGCTGGTGGCAATACCAATAGAGCAAATAATATTAAGGTTTGTATTCCTTACTCAAGAGATGTTATGAGGTATACTGAAATTATTAGCCAACATTGGGATATTCTGTTAACTGATCCACAATTAAGTGAAATTATAGGCCCCAGACCTCAGTTCACTTTTAAGAATAAGAAGAATTTAAGAAGAAGGTTATGTAATGTTAAGGAAGTAAAGTATGCCCCGACAGTACCTGGTACTAGATCATGTGGTAAATGCTCGCAGTGCAAGTACATTAATAAAGAGCCTTTCTTTGCACATCCTGACATTGGCAGAGTGTATGACATCAGGGTTCAGGCTGATTATGAAACTATGCACGTGATTTATTTAGCTAACTGTGTTGCCTGTAGATGTTTCTATGTTGGCAAGACAGATCGTTCTCTAAAGGATAGAATAAGAGAGCATTATTACCATATAGGTAAAGGGAGTAATACTAATGCTTTAGCTAAGCATGTACAAAATATGGGTGTACAACATAAGTTTATGTTTATGGTTGTCTCTAGGACATATGAGAGTGTTAGAGTGGGTGATATTAGAGCTAGAACTGAGGAAGTAGAGGCTAGGTGGATAGTCATGCTTAGAGCCAATTATGGTCATGGTTTAAATGAACAGGTGCCTTTGAAGCCTGTTCTTGGTAAAAGAGCTCTACATAGGTAATTCCTGTCTTTTATTTATTTATTTGTTTTTTATATTTTTATTTTTCTATTTTATAATAATCGTAGATTGTTTATTAAATATGCTTATATGCTCATTAGAATGTGCTTATATATATATTGTTATATATCTGTTCTTTATGCAGGGTGTATGTTTTATTAATAGTGTATATGTAGTGTATATGTATGTTTTAAACTGATTTTAAGGTCTCCCTTTTAAAAGTTAATTAGAGTGCATCATGTGATTATTCAACCTGGCTATTTAAGGTGTGGTTTTTTGTATCAGTTTTACACCTGAAGAAGCATTTTGTGAAAGCGCTAGTGTGTTGTAATAAAGCAGTTCTGCATAGATTCGTTTCCTGGTATTTTTCAAGTTCATTGTGGATTCTGGAGCCTACTCTCAGCAGCTTTGTGTGTATTATGTTCTTCTATGTTGATTATGAAATATTTATGTCTATTCTTGCAAAAAAGATTGAGCTTATTATACATGGATTAATACATGATGATCAGTCTGGTTTTATACTACATAGAACGGTTCAGGATAACATAATTAAGCTTAATACTTAAGTAGAGCTGGCTAATAAAAACAAAAAAGAACTAAATATAATAAGTCTAGATATAAATGAGGCATTTCATTCTATTAGTTGGAATTCTTTGTTCAAAACACTTAATATGAATTTTCCCAAGATTTTATAAATCTTACAACTTAATGTATATAGTAACTCATTCTCTTTTATTAAAATTGGCTCTTTTCTTTCTAGCTTTTTCAAAATATTAAAAGGTACAAAACAAGGTTGGCCCTTGTCACCTGTATTATTCGCTGTAGCAATTGAAACTTTCATAAACCTTATTAGATCTAATCGAAGAATTCAGGGATTCTCGTTAAATGAAAGTTATTTCTGTAAAATTCCATTATTTGTAGATGATATTTTAATAACAAGTGGTGATGTTGAAGCTTCAATAAAATTTTTTAGGTTCATAGATTCATAGGTTCATAGGTTGGTACTAGGCTATCGTCCCTAGGGCCTATACAAGCCTAGCCATAACAATTCCCTGGCTATTTCTTCCAACAATATTTAATTCCCTGGACCCCTGTCTAGCAGGGCGACTGATGTGATCCCCAGGGTGAATTTCCTACCTCTCATCCAATTGTCAAGGTTCCTTTTGAAGATGGCCAAAGAGGCATTCTGCTTGACATGTATGGACAATCTATTCCAGAGTCTGGGAAGTCTCTGGGTCAGGAACCTATCCCTCCAGCATGTTTTGTTTATTGTGATGACAAGGTTTAGATCCCTGGAGTGTGTGGCTCTGAGGGATTGGGATTTCTTTAAGTGTAGCATGTCCAACAGCTCTGGGTTTGACATGGCCTTGTATGTTAAGCAGAGATCGCCTCTGAGTAGACTATATGCGATGGAGTTCTTTTAGACGGTCAGCATAGGGCATCTGCTTTAGGCCTGTGATTCTTTTAGTGAGGTATTTTTGTGGCCTTTCCAGTTGTTGCAGATGTCTTCAGAGGTACATACCAAACAGGGTGCTGTATTCTATAATGGGTCTAATAAGGAATGAGTACAGTGGGACAATGACCTCATTTTTTGTGGATGAAAAGCCCATAGTGATGAGATGTGCCACATAGAAGGATTTCCTGACTGTTGTGGCAATATGGTTATCAAAGGTGAGACCACTGTCCACCTGTGTCCATAAGTCTCTTATCACACTTTCTGTGTTTAGTGCACTGCCACCTATTTGGTAATTCACGGGTACAAGTCTAAGTCTATTAATAACTTTGAATATGTGTCAGTTTTAATGTTTAACCCTGATAAAACAGAAACTTTACTTATTAATAAAAAGCTAGTGATTATTTAAGAAACTATAAGAATTTTATTTGGGACAATTAAGAAATTAATTATCTTGGAATTATTATTAAATCTACTGTAAAAGATGCAATAGCAATAAATTATAGTAATTTAATAGACCCTGTTACTATAATAATTATTAATTGGAACATTTGTTTACAATGAAAGATAGACTTACTTTAATAAAAATGATAATCCTACCAAAAGTACTTTTCTAGCTACAATCACTAATTATTCTCCCTCCTAAAAATATTTAAGAAATTAAATTCTAATCTTAATTTTCTCTAGTTCCTCAATAAACAGAGACTATCCTTTGATTGGCATGCAAAAAGTTGACAATAAGCTGGATTAAGTTTTCCAAATGTTGAATTAGATGCCAATTCCATAATATTTTATTTAATGTCTTTATGTTGCAATTCTTCTTCCCAATCTGCTTGGAAATCCATTCATGAAAGATTAATAAATAATAACAGCTATGTTGTAGAATCTTTCTCTAAATTCAGAATTAACAAATTTTACTGGATCTTAAAAAAATTATGTTTAAATGAAAAGAAAAAATACTATTCCTCTCCCATCACTGATTGCATCCTTATTAATTTTAAAAGAGTAATAAATTTTAACTATATAGTAAAATATTTATCGCTTTTATTGATCCCTATATCAAACATTATGGGTTGTTCGGGAACTTTTAATATAGACAAAATGCTAGACCTCAGAGATGCAAATTTAATCTTTTGGTATCAATTCTTAATCAGAAATAAATCATATAATGCAGATCTTCTTGCAAGACACTGTTTAGAAAATAATAATTGGTTGACTATACAATCTTGTAAAAAATATGTTAGTGATAAAATCAAAATCCCCATGGATTTTCAAACAAACATATTCCAAAGACACTTGAGGTTTTTTTTTTCAGGATCAATAGTAACTCACATAAGAATAAAGCATTTATAAAATAATGTATAAAATAATAAGAGAAAAGAAGAGTTTGGTTTCACAGATTCATTATTTTAGGAATTACTCAACTAAGATTAATGAGAAGCCATTTTCTAATGAATATAAATGCTTAATTCTTAAATCTCTGGGAACATCTACTTCTTCTCTTTATGGGGAAATATATACATGGAAATTTCTTCACAGAACTTTTTTAATTCCACATAAAGTAGCTTTCATATATAACTGTGGGAAAATTAATTGATGGAACTGTAATGACATCTCTAACATATCAGTTTCATATGATATATGATTGTATTATTGTATTGTTATTATTATCTGATTCATATGATATTTGATTGTAAAATAGTAACTCATTTTTGGGTTGAATTTAGAAATATTCGAAATTTAGAAATTGTGACCAAGTTTTGTGGACAGATAATTCTATAATTTCTAACTCTTTGATCTTATTTAATGCTCTAATTCTGGATTCCATTCCTAGGGTGCAGATGCCTCTCCTTTGGTCCATTTTAGCTATAGCAAGGAAAAATAGTCACAAAGAACTGGAAATGTAAAACTACTCTTTCTTTCACTAAATTCATAAATTTAGCAAAAAATGTCTGTAAAAAACAATTTTCAACTGCAAAATGAGGACTTCAAATATTACTCACCCATTTAGATTTTGGTCAAAATTAAGTGATTTACTTGATAAATTTTAATGATTTAGTTTTCTATCTTTGATTTGGTTGTGGACATCTGTAAATAGTTCTGTTTTTATTCTATTTAACTTTAAATAATTTTGTATAATCTTGCTTCAAAATTAATAAAAAGTTGTTCAAGTTGTTTAAACAAAAAATCTTAGGATCTGCCCATTGGAAGTTACATTGCAAACTTCTGAAAATAAATTGGAGGGGGGTATGAGTATATATATATATATATATATATATATATATATATATATATACACATATATATGTGTGTGTGTGTCTGTATATCATGTGTGTGTGTGTGTGTGTGTGTGTGTGTGTGTGTGTGTACATATATATATATATATATATATATATATATATATATATACATACATACACACACACACACACATATATATATATATATATATATATATATATATATATATATATACATACACATACACACACACACACACACACACACATATAAATATATATATATATATATATATATATATATATGGGTCTACTATATAAATTCGAAAATACACTTCTTCAAACTCACACAGTAGACCCTGGGTTATGTGAAAGTGCACTTAATTGAAAGTGCACTTTCGCAAAACCCGCTTCAGCAAACGGGCTACGTACTGCCATTTAGTGCAGTAGTCACAGACCTTAGGGCTAGGACGTGGGTCATGGTAAGGGGATAGCTGGTAGGGCTTTCCCCTTACTATGACCCGTATCCTAACCCTAAGGTCCGTGATTACTGCACCACAGTGGAGGCTAGCCTGTCCTCCACTGTGGTGCGGTAGGCACGGACCTTAGGATTAGGGTGTGGGTCATGGTAAGGGGATAGCTAGTAGGGCTATCCCCTTACCATGAACCATGCCCTAACCCTAAGGTCCGTGACTACCGCACCACAGTGGAGGACATAGCACATTTTCCTACTGTCCTCCACTTTGGTGCGATACGTTTGTAGAGGCAGAGTTTGCGAAAGTGCACTTTCAAATAAGTGCACTTTTGCGTAACTGAGTGATCTACTGCTCTTTTTTGAATATGTGGCATTCGATGAAAAGCAGTAGACCCATATATATATATATATATATATATATATATATATATATATATATATATATATATATGGGTCTACTAAGCTAAACCGACAGCACACAACACAGACAACCACAACACTGACACCACAAGAACGAAACCGCAAAAACACGAAAGTTCACATGCCCGACAAACCACAATCACGACATTTAACCAAACAAAAAGTTTGCTGTTCCACGCAACACACACACAACACAAGCACACCAACAACCTAAAATCCTACACTACACCTTACACACAACTATCTATGCACTAACCTTAACCCAAACCCTAACCCTAAGTCCCTCACTATCGCACACTTACCTTACCTGCACCCTAACCCTAAATTCCTCACTATCGCACACTCATCTTACCCGCACCCTAACCCTAAATCCCTCACTATCGCACACTTACCGAGTTGCGCTCACATGTTTTCCATGTCAGCGTTTTCGCTGTCGGGATTACAAGTTGTCATCGGTGATGTGATTGTCAATCTTCTGAGCTGTTGATCTACCGTAGGGAACCCATCGATACATATATATATATATATATATATATATATATATATATATATATAGATATGGGTCTACTTCAAAGTATCGAATTATCACTTCATATAACCCTACTTCATCGAGACAACATTGACAAAACTGCAGAACATCGAACACCCAGATCATCAAAAACAAACCCCAAGAAAACAACGACTAACCTAATATAACAAACATAAAAAATGAAGCAAGTCAAACTCACCGATATTGGGGGCAAAGCCCTTCACTCACCCCTAGCTAAATATACCAGCTCCGAGACTGCACTACAGTGGGGAAAGGGCAAAGTTCACCATGGTGGCCAAGTGGTTCTTTTCCCATGGTGCGTGTTAGCTTGATACTTTGAAGCAGACCAATTAATATGTATAGATAGATAGATAGATAGATAGATAGATAGATAGATAGATGGATACATAGATAGAGTGATATAGATATAGATATATACCCAGATAGAAAGATTGATCTGGGGGCTAAAGGCAAAAACCTGTAATGAAATTGTTAAGGACTAATGAGTGAGCCAAGGTGGAATACAGATGAAGTCAGAAGAGAGACAAATTAGTAAGTGGCTGTCCAGGGGTTATATGAGCCAATGCAGTGCACATTTAATGTTCAAAGTTTCATTCAAGCCAAGGTAATATTCTGCTCCACAGAAAAACTGCCACTTAAGTTCTCATACCTCAAGTAGAGTGTCAGTATCCCAAAAAAGTATCCACCTGTTCAATTACAAAAAACCTAAATTTTGGGAAATGTTGCCTAAACAAATTGTGTTTACCAATAGCATTTTTTAAGTCCCTATTACAAATCACCACATTATGTTCCTTAATGGCGGCAAGACAGTTTCCTTCTAGTCTTTCCATTGTAGAAGCTTTTGCACGTACCACAAATACCTGCATAAACAACATTGGTGCTGTGACAGTTAAAGAATCTACAGAAAGTAATATTGACATTACAGTGTTTAAAATAAAATTCAGATCCTATGTATATGAAATTGCGTGCAACCCATGATCCACATGAGAATATGCCTTGTGGTTTATTTAAGTTCTCCAAATGTTTAAATAAAAAAAGAACACCAGAATGCTCAAAAAATTAATTTAAATTAATGGGTAATTCCTGTTCACAAATAGGATGCTGAGGAAGATGCTTTCTTTTAAGAAAATGTTATCATTGCACAATTCATGACAATCTAATGAATAGCCCCCTGGCAATGTTTCTTTTCATGAAGAAGGGATGCTGGCTGTGAAAATCCAGAAATTATTTCTGTAAGTTTTTTTTATGGAAAACAATCGACTCCCAGCAAAGAGAATCTGTGTTGAGGAAAATTTCTGTATCCAGGAACTGAAGTTTAAAGCTACATCCTGAGATGGTAAATTGAAGAAAATGAAAGCTGTTGGAAAGTGATTGAATAAAAGAATTTAGTTCCTGTAGTGAACCCTGCCACACAAAAAAATTATCATCAATATAACAGCAGTAAAAATTAGTTTTGTGGAAACCAGGAAGGTGAACAAGGGTACTGGTCTCCCATGCACTTAATACTAAATTCACATAAGCAGGAGCCATTTTAGACCCCATAGAAACCTCTTTAATTTGTTTGTAAACAATGTTGTTCATAGGTTCATAGGTTCATAGGTTCATACTAGGCTATCTGCCCTAGGGCATTTATAAGCCTAGCCAGAATGTGTTTGGCTTTCACCACCCATTTTAAATTTATTTTGCTATGCCCTTTTTCGAGGTTAGTATACTGTGCCTCTGTCTAACAGTGACACAGAAGTGATACCCGGGGTAAACCTAAAATGAAAAAAGTTCCTGCAAAGAACCATGTCAATGAGGCTGCAAATGGTGCTAATTTTACTACTGGAGAAGGCCGAGTGCTGACCCAGGAATGTTTTAACAAGCTGCAGACCTTCTGCATGTGGAATATTAGAGTAAAGGGATTCAATGTCCATCGTTACAAGCAGGCAATCTGCTTCAGTCAGTTGATTTAAAAAAGCTCGACAATCTTTTAAATAGAAAGGAGTGGTCTGAACGACTGGGTTCAAAAGGGAATCAATGTATTCAGAGATTTTCTCTCTCTTTGTCTTTCGTTAGAAACCATGTGTCTAAAAGGTGGATCCAAAGCATCCTTGTTTATTTTGGGTATGCTGAAGAATTTGCCCAGACTAGAAAATGGAACAAACTTATTAATATTTTTCAAAGGTAATGAAGTTATCTCTTTCCATCTGTTTAAGTAGTCTATCTATGCCTGCAAAGCTATGTGCAATCATCTTGAGATCAACAACCTTGTAGTATTCATTGTTGACAAGGTCTGCTTCAGTCTTAGTGACATAGAGTGTTTGATCCATTAAAACAATGCCAGTTTCTTTACCTGCCTTCATATATAGAGAGTATTGTCACTTTCATGCTCATGTAGAACTTTCCTCTAGTCTGGTGACAGATTCATAATACACATTCATAATACACTGCAGATTTTTCTTAGTCTGTGAGAGGGACGTAAGGTACACCAGATGAGAGTAAAGCTCTACATGAGGATGCAGCAAATAGGAAGGCATGAATATTAAGTAAAATTGCATTGCATATTGGATAAATTGCTATTGTTCAGTATTTTTGGATGGACCAAAATGTGGACTTTGCTGTAATGATTTCTTTTTTCCAAGCCAGCTTTTTAATCTTACAGTACCTGAGTATTCCTCTCAGCAGCTATCATTTAGAGGATTTTTTTATGTGTGTTTATTATAGCTCCTTCCTGCATTTCAGGATAAACTTGAGATAAGGTATGTAGTAAGTCCACAGTACTGGGGTGTCACTGTCAATGGTACAAGATCAGCTGCACTCCTAAAAACTCTTCTGAGTCCCTCACAGTCTGTCATGCTGCCAAAGATGAATGGTGATCCAAACCTGCCCTATCCATAATGAAACCTTTATTTGTGCTGTGCTGACCAGATCAGCAGAATCTTCTGCCCACATATAAATTCATCCCCTATTCTCAGTAAAATAGATGGGAGGTCAAAAATTCATCAATTCGGCAAAATAGGTAAAAAAAAAGCTTAAAAGCATGCACTCCCTATGTAGCAACAACATTTATAATGTAATCTTCTGCAAGACTAACTGTAATCCTTGATTAATCCATTTATTATGGGAAAACAAAATTAATATTTTCTTTCTGCTCTGCCCAAGTCTTTTATGTTTGTCAACAAGTGTGACAGCATTAATGTACTTCTCTAGTACATAATTTTATGAATAAACTAACATTAAGGATCACCTTGACATCAAATATAGAAGTTATTTAAAGTGAAATTAGAAAGCTGCACCACTGTTTGAATCAATAAATTCCAAAACTCACTGTCTGGTTTGTACTCAGATTTTTTTTAACATTTTTTTAACATGAGGGTTTATAGCATTTTTAATAAAATACTGTGTCATTATTTAGGCCAGGTTTCTTCACAAAACCATTGTGTAATGCACATCTCTTTAGACATGCCAATAGTACAGTTGATCATTTTAAAATTTTGTGCATGCACATACAGTTTGCAAGCCATATATGTTTATGGTTCAATAAAACATGTAACATTAAGTTTTAAACAAAACGAAGACATGTCCTTTTGGAATAAGAAACCATACGGGCACAATTGTGTCTTGCCCTCCTCTGTTTACTGTATGTGCTCAACAAGACCTGCTGCTCATTAGCAATGACTGTGGTTAGGAAAGACTACATAACTAACACCTCATTAAATATCCTTCTTGTGGCTACAGAATGGACTGCGGGAAGAGTAAGTGGGGTTTCAGGGAACTATGGGCAGCAGTAAAGCTCATCTGTCATGCACACACCTTGAATGTGCTCTGCAGAATATCACTAGTACTGGATCAACAAGAAAAGTAAGTCATGTGATAAACTTCATGGTCAAAGAAGCTTGTGTGATGATTTTTTTTCATATCAAATGTATGCATGAAGATAAGATAAATTATGCAAGATAGTTACAGAAGTAAAGGGAAGGTACGAGTGTTGAGGTTGGTAACAGGAGCACAGAAACTAATATATAACACAGACAAGACAGACAAGGGAGGTACCGACAAAAATCAGAGACATGGAAGACAATGGGAAAGAGACATCAGACACAGAGGAAAGACAATAGTGATGGGAAGGATTGTACAACAAATAGGGGAAACCCTGGACATAAAATGGAGGAGAATACCAGGATGAGGGATAGGATGGGGTGCATAGCTGCACTCCCTGCTAATGACAACCCAGAGGGAGGTTATTACCTACCCTATACACCATTTTCACTGAGGCAGGAATGCAACTCCATGAGTCACTCACTGTAGGAGGGTCTTAAGTCAACTAATATGGGATGTCCCCCATCATTTTAACCAGCTGCACTGCATGATATACATGTCATGTCCTCTGCCATTGCTTGTTGCAGTGTTATATCAGCTTGTTCCCAAAACAGAGCTGGTGTAATAACTACTGTTGATGCTTGGAGGGAGGATTACTGCAGCAGCTGAGACAACACTGGCTTTGGTGTTACTTGTGGTGATGTAGTAGTCATTTGTGGTGAGGTGTCAGACCTGTATGGTAGCAGAGGTACTGGTCTGAATGCTGCTTCACAAAGTGGATAATATATGAAGAGAAGCAAAATAAAACAAATATATATATTATGGAAAGGATAGTGAGAAAGGGGTGGAGGAGATAAAAGTAGAACTACAGTGAATCAGCTGTGATTCAGAGGGAAATTAATCACAATCAGAGTCTGGCCACTTTACCTGTACTATAATGTAAAGGTCATGAAACAACCAACCCACTCTAAAAATCTAGTGTCTAAATGCAACCCTTAGAAGACCTGACCCATGCATCTCATCGCCTATAATATCAAAGGCACGTCATTTACATGTTGAGCTACAGCAGCAATCAGAAAGAAACCTTCAGGGAAACACAAAAAACTTGCATGTCACACTTTTAAAGGATGAAAGATGCAACAATATGCCACTTGGAAGGGCCTTGAACTGACAGCCCTCATCACCTCAAATGTCAGTTCACTTACATGCTAGGCTACAGTTGCCATCAGAGAAAAGTTTTCAAGGAACAATATAGTAATTGTGTGTCACACACTTGCAGAATGAAAGAATAAAAGAGACAACTAGGATTCCTCAGGACACTAACTGAGATGTAAAATATTCTTCCAAAGCCATAGTTGGCAGTGCAATTATTTGTAAAGAGAAATACTTCAGAATTTAGGGTCACACTTGATTTTGTGTGTGCCAACTGCAGTTCACTGTTGTGTAGCTCATTTGCATGGCCAGTGGTGGAAAAATCAATATAAATAGTGCATTATGATGATTGAACATATAGCCTGTAGGTGTGAATTATGTCAGTGTAGCCTAATGCTACATGACAAGCAGTACCAGTGCTCGTCGGTTGTCCCAGCATATCTTTAGTGCTTTAAGTGATACCCATGCAGTACCAGCAAGAAAGAGAAGTAATTTGGAAGCATTAAGTCTGCATATTTATATATTGTTTGGCTAAATTAAAATGCTAAAATGGGAGAATAGGAGAAAGATGAAAAGCAGAAGCAAGTAAAGGATAGAATAGAGGGCGGTAACTAACAGAATGGAGGTGGGAAACGTAGGGTAAATATTTTATGGGCCAGTTTGTCATTTTTCATACATAAAGTGAAGGTAAGTTGGGAAAGAAAGAAAGAAAAGTAAGAGAGGTAGGTCAGATAGCAGGGGAAGACAGATAAGACTGGCAGGGACGTTGTAACACAGTCACTGCAGGAGTTACAGAAGTAAAGGGAAGGTAAGAGTGTTAAGGTTGGTAAGAATGGGGAAGGAGACATCAAGCAAACTGAGGGGAAGGCAATGTTAAGGGGATAATTGTACAACTAACAGGGGTAGGCAATTACACAAAAGGGAGCAGAACACAAGCATGAGATACAGGATGGAATTCTGTAGCCTATGCCAGCTGTGATCCAGAGGGAAATTAATCACCAACCAGGGTACCATCACCAATGAGCCATGTTGCAGATGGTGGAGAGAGTGCTGGGCAGGGGCATGACCCACTGAGTCACTGGACAAGGTTCTCCATCTGGCCGATGCTGGCATATGACCTTTTAGTTATTTCCACCACACTGTCTGCCAGCTACTGATGGGTGGTAAAGGTGTCACCTTCACTGGCATTTCTACTGGCAAATACAATAGTCCCAGCATCTGGTGCAGGGCTACCTGTAGTGGGTGATGCAGGTAGGGCAGGAGGTATGAAGCTGACTGCTGCAAGCTGGGACACAGATGTTCTGAGTGCTTTTGCCAGATGGAGTGGTGGTGGTGTTTCTGCCCCATATGGAGAATTTACAGGCCTTGCCTGAAGGACTGGTGCTGGTCCTGATGGCACTGCATATAATAGTAAATTAAATGCAGAGAAACTACTTAATAAGCAGAACATATGTATATAATAGAAACAATAGTGACAAAGAGGGTGGGGAAGAGAGAAGTACAAATACAATGAAGACCTGAAATTGATATGTTTATTTTATTATAATTATATTACATCTAATTTACTTAGATAAACAACAGACATGATTCTCAATTTTGCAAGGCTGTTAGCACAGACAAGTGAGAATGGGACCTGAACCCATAACCATCATCACCTGTTGTAGCATAGTAATGGTGGGTCAAAGAGGGAATCTGCCCTGGGCACAAAATGTTAGGAGGAATGATCGAGAAGTAAGTGCAGTTCGTTTTTGTTTTCTTTGAAGAGCTGAAAGCTGTACGAGTCTATTGTAGGTCAGTGTAAGCTGAACTTATTTTTTTTCTCTTCATTTGAAGAGCTGAAGGGGTGGACCATTTTATGAGCCAGCCACAGTTCTGATCATCTGCATTCTGAAAAAGCAAAGCATTAATATGATGAGCTATTTGAACAAACCAGCAAAGAGTCACTAGTCCAAGATACAATAATGGAATGTCTGAGATTAATGTAAATGCTGCTCAGACATGCATTCCCCACTCAGGTACTATAAGCAAAAAAAGTAAACAAGTATATTAACAAGGAGTGTCTGTGACACAAATGTCAACTCATAATAAATGCTGCTCATACATATTTCTGAAGTCTACGGTTGTATTTACTATAATGAGACAGATGCCACAAGTTAAAGCTATATCATAGCACATATGCTAAGGAGAGAACTGAACTCCAAGATATCATCACAATGTGGGAGTATGGCCCTTACAACTGAATCCACTTGATGAAGTACAGTGCTGAGTACATGACACACACACATGCACACACGCACACGCACACACACACACACACACACACACACACACACACACACACACACACACACACACACACAACATTTAGCAGCAGTACTGCTACATCTGAACTATGAATGTTAGCACAGAAGTGGCAGTTATGTGTACAGCTGTACTGTATGAAACTACATGTAAATTATT
Source organism: Protopterus annectens (assembly GCF_019279795.1). NCBI lineage: Eukaryota > Metazoa > Chordata > Ceratodontiformes > Protopteridae > Protopterus > Protopterus annectens. Next base: position 1,064,465,099 of record NC_056725.1, on the reverse strand, counting down.
TGAATATATATGGAATAGTAAAAGCTGTACATTCTGAAGCATGTATAGTCACTAAACCACTCAGTTAGATGCTGCAGTCTCTTACTGTGCAGCTGCCTGTCCTATGCAATGTCTTCAGGGTCTATATAGGGAAAAATAGCAATGTGTGTATGATCTGTGGATGGTATTTACTGGCAGGCTGCATATGTAGCTGACATAATTTCTATTTACAGTTCAAAGGTGGTATCTGCTGTCTACCTTCTTCATCCCATTAGCCTAAGACCTCAGGACTGTGTATCACCTCATGTCACCATAATGTTGAAGACACTATTATCTTATGCGTGGGATGCCAGTGGCACAGGTGACAGACTGGGCTAAATTATTCCATGCTTCAGTCTTAAACTGATGCCCTTAACAGTCCTCCTGAAGGTGCCTCTGGTTATAATCCTTACAGAGAAACATTTTTTGTCTCCTACACAGACCACAGACTACCACTGCACTCTGAAAGGAGCACTGCTGTCTCCTTCTCCAGTCATGTTGTCTCACCATGAAAAATCTCAAGGCAAAATAACAGGAAATTCGCAGCCAAAATGAATCACACATGTACCATCTTCCATGCAATGACAGGCATCAACAGGCACCTCATTTGCTTGGTAGATGGTGGGATGGGCTAATATAGGTATTGTATTATAATGGCTCACAATAGTACTTTAAATTTGAAGCATGCCAGTCCTGTATCACTGTTTATTCTGTTAAGATGACAGGTACTACAGCAACTCCATTTACATAGGTTCATAGGTTCATAGGTAGGCATTAGGCTATCTGCCCAAAGGCATTTATAAGCCTAGCTGAAATGTGTTGGTTTTCACTGCCCCCTTAGATTAGTTCCCTGTGCCTCTGTCCAGCAGAGCCATTGAAGTGATCCCTGGGGTAAACTTTCTGTTTCCCATCCACTCGTCAATGTTTCTCTTGAAGAGGGTTAGTGAGGAGCTCTTCCTAATGTAGATTGGAATCTTGTTTCTGAGCATGGGAAGTCTCTGGGACTGGAATCTATCCCTCCAGCACATCCTATTTATTGTTGTGGTGAGGTTTAGATCTCTGGAGCATGTGGCTCGAGGGGATATGGTTTGCTTTAGGTGGAGCATGTCCATCAATTCTGGATTGGACATGGCCTTGTATGTCAGGCAGAGATCACCTCTGAGTAGGCCGTATGCAACCGAGTACAGCTGAAGTTTCTTCAGTCGAGCTGCATAGGGCATCTGCTTGAGGCCAGTGATCCTCTTGGTGAGGTACTTCCGTGGTCTTTCTAGTTGTTGCAGGTGTCTTGTAAGGTACATCCCAAATGGGACATTGTACTCTATGATGGGTCTGATGAGTGATACGTAGAGGGGCCCAATGACGTCTTTCGATCTGGATGCAAACCCTTTTGTGATTAGGTGGGCCACATAGAAGGATTTTCTAACCACTTTGGCAATGTGATTATCAAAGGAGAGGTTACTATCTACTTGAGTCCCCAGATCCCTTATTACATCTTCCGTATTTAGTGGGCTACCACCTATGTGGTAGTTTGTGGGTACTTTGTTTTTTCCAAAGGGGATGAATATGCACTTTTTGGCATTTAGCTCGAGGCCATGGTTTGACACCAGGTATCTGTCTCAGGCAGACCCTTTTGGAGGATGTCTGTGTCACTCAGAGAGTCAATTATAGCACCTAGTTTGCAGTTGTCTGCAAACTTGGTCAGCCATAGTCCTCCTGTGCTTGCCTGTACCTCTGAGAACTATATGCCGAACAGGAGGGGTCCTAGGACTGAGCCCTGGGGAATGCCACTTGTAACCGGTTTAGAGTCAGACCTAGCTCCCACAACTCTTACCATGTGGATTCTGTCCATGAGCCAGTTGGCAACCCATCTTGTGATGTAGGGATTTATGTTCAGGCTGGTGAGCTTGTCTATAATACCTGAGTGGGGAATGGTGTCGAAGGCCTTTGCGAGGTTTAGGTAGGCTGTGTGGACCACCTTTCCCTTGTCTATAGCCTTGGTAACTGTCTCAAAGAAGTCCACCAGGTTTAGGAGGCATGATCTGCCCTTAACAAAGCTGAACTGGGTAGGGTCCAGTGTTTGGAGGTTCCCAATGTCTCTGTTAATGAGATCCATGATGATGCGCTCCATAGCTTTGCAGACCAAGCTAGTCAGACTTATAGGGTGATAGGTCCCAGGGTCCGTTGTGGCTCCACCTTTGTGGAGCAGAATAACCGTTGCTGTGAGCCACTCTGTGGGCATGTAGCCTGTAGAGAGGCTGCGTTTAAACAGTGTGTTTAGGTGAGGGGTTAGTTCATCTTTGAGCTTGTGTAGGACGCAACCTGGGACACCGACCAGTCCCATTGATGCTGTGTTTTTGGCTTTGGAGAGGGCTGTTTTAACCTGAGTGTCTGTGATTTCACGGGCACTACATTCTTCTGGTATAGTTATGGGCCCTTTTGGGGGTGACGTTTGCACTGAACCTGTCTGCAGGACGTTGGCTATATCGGTTGTTTCAGTGTATTTTGTGCCATTCTTCACTAACTCTGAGCAGATCTGAGAATTGCCACTTAGATTCTTGGCATAGCTAAAGAATGCCTTGTGGTTATCTTTGGAGTCCATGGCAATTTTTCTTTCGAAGCTAGCCTTGGATGATTTTATGAGGGAACATAGTTTCTTGCTGATACTGATCAGGGGTGTCTTCCCTTCTTGGGATTTTACTCTTTTCTGTACTAGTTTCCTCCTTCTATTGTATAGCTTGTTTAAGGCAGGCATCCACCAGACTGGTTTCCTTTTCTTGGAGGAGTGAGTCTTGCTTTTGTTTGGCATAGCATGATCCATGCATTCTTGTAGGTGCCTGTAGAGTGCATTTGTAAAGGATTTTGCAGCTTGGACAGCGTTATCCTTTAGCATGGGGGCTTTGAAACTTTCCACCTTGGTCTTAAGTAATGTGAAGTTGGCTTTTGAAAAGTTTTTCACGGTGGTTTCTTTGACCAGGGGGTGGTGGCAGAATGTGGATATCCAGAGTGATTAGTTTATGGTCAGATCTAACCAGCGAGGGGTTGACCTCCGGTGTGGAACACCGGTCGCCAATGTTGGTGATGGCCAGGTCCAATATGTTGTCACCTCTGGTGTGGGTGTTGACCAGTTGATCCAGGGCATTTGAGTTTATAAATTCTAGGAAATGTTGGGCAAGGGAGTTTGTACTTGAGTAGTTCTCCCAGTTAATGTTTGGGTAATTGAAATCACCCAATATCAGGGTATTTGGTAGGATGTTTATGTTTCCCAGTGTTTCCAGGAATGTGGAGTGGGGGTCCTGGGACATGGTGGGTGATCTGTAGCAACCTATAATTTGAATAGCAGTTTTGCCCATTGTTAGTTGCACGTGGATGATCTCTGAAACATCGTGCTGTGCCACTAACCTGGAGGTGTGGGTATCCTTGATGAATATGGATAATCCCCGTCTTTTGTATTTCGGTCTGGGTTTAGTGGCCGAAATGTATGGTATGAGTTGTAGCCTTGTAGTGGTGGGGTGCTCTCTGGAGCCTTAAACCAGGTTTCTGTTACTGCACATATACTGATTATCTCCATACTGAGGAGTGCTTCGAGTGCATGCATTTTGAGGTTTAGACTTCTGGCATTGAGTAGCATTACCTACAGTTCTTTGTTACTTGTGCTATTTATGGCGGTGGGTTTGTCTTTTGAGCCTTGCCTAAAAAAGGCACTATGGGGGTGGCAAGAGCCTTGGCCAGTATTCGAAAGCCTAAGGGTGATAGGTGCAAGTCATCTCTAGCAAAGCTAGACAGACACTGGATCCCCTTTGAATGACACCAGAAGCTTAGCTAATTGTTGAAATTGATAATTTTTTCTCTATACCGTGGTATCATTCTTGGTGAGGGCAGGGTGCTACTTAGGGTCAGGGTCATACTGGCCTGGGCTACGTGATCAGAGAGCTCTTCCATGTCTCTTTTCATGTAGTCCAGGGAGGTACAGCTCAGGTCATTCACACCAACATGGACAATGACAGAGTCATATTTGTGCTTATTTTGGAGTGACCTGAGTGCTTGTCTTACATGGCGGATCTTGGCACCTGACAGGCAGCTAACAGTAACCTTCTCCTTGTTCAGCCTAGTCAGTGGGACGTCAGTGTGCCTGACTATAGAGTCACCTATTACTAGTGTGCTGAGTATGTTATTTTGCTTTAAGGGCTGTGATTGTATGGCACACTGGTTTTGTGAAGTATGTGTTTCATGGTTTGTGTTGGGGGGTGGAGGTTGCTTGGATGTCTGCTTTGGAGGTCTTTGTTGCTTTTGCAGATTTTTATTTAGAGCCTCCAAATATGTTTTTGTGTATTTATGTGTGTTTTTTGCAGTTGCTGGTTTCATAGGTCTATGTGAGACTGGTGGTGTGATGCAAATAATTCCCTTCTCCTCTTGACTGCCTGGTCCAGTCTTGGGTTGAGAGAGTTTAGCCTCCAGTTTGGCTGTATAATTGCATCTCTCACATGTATTAGTGTTTGGTGGAAGGAGGAGAGGTCTGTCGGTGTACATGAGGCAATTGTAACATTGCCTCAAAATGCCCAGATTCACCATTTGGACCACAGAGTACACCTGAAGCTGCCTTTTGGACATGCTTGGATAGGTACAGTGAACTATTTTACTGATTGGCTGGTAAGGTCGAATAGAAAGCCTTGTCCTTCTCTACAGTATGGGGGGGTCTAGTGCTAAGGTTTATTAGTGCTTGCTATGAGTTTTTAGCAAGTGCCGGGATGAGAAGTGAATGGTTTGAGAGCTAAAGTTGAAAGTTTGTCTAGTTCCAAGGGAAAATTTGAAGAGTAGACTTTGTGAAGCCGGGAATAGTTATACCCTAGCTAACCAGCGCTGCCTGGTGCGCAAAACAGCGCAAAATCGGGTTTTATAGCAGGGAAATGAAAGAGATAGAAATTAGCCCAAAATGGTCAATAAACTACTAATTTCTGGGCTGAAAACACTCCTCCAGGGACAGATAGGCAGAGTGATATGTGGAATTACAACTCTCCCCTTAAAGCATGGCAAGGATCATGCCTGTGAAATGTCCCACAGGGACCCAGCCATGTAAATAGCATAAAGTACAATTCAGTGTAATGCTTAGCAGGATACATCGGCATGCAAATTGAGTGATTCAGAAACAATAATGAGTTAAACGCTAAGTAGCGTAATCATCACACTTAGCCAGGTGAATCTGTGTGACATAAGCATGAAGACAGGCACAGAGTGTTATTGTATTCCAGAAGAAATCACAGACCAGCAACTTGTGAGCCTGCAAAATCTGAGAGGAATGCTAAGGCAAAGTAAAGGTCTGCTTGTACAAGCTAAGTGCTACTTTTTACAACTATAGTTTGTCAAGAATGGCTTTTTCAATTGCTGCTGTTGTATTTGTTGACATATTTGAAATGTCTGTTGTTGCTTTTAAGTGATATGGGAATTTGTATTTTGGGGGATTGGAAAGGTAAGGCAATTGCTTGGCAGAAGGATTGTCTTTTCAGTCCCTCTTCCCACCTAGTGATAGCTGTTTGTCATTTTTGCATTTAAGTTACCTGAAACACATTGCATTTAAGTTACCTGGCACTTGCTCACTAAAGCAATTATATAAGTCAGCATTAAAATATTAAAAGCACTACACCCTCACAAACTCCCCTTGAATACCTCGTTCCCCATTGGCCCTTTTTTTCAATTATAAAGGAATTCCCAATACTATTCTAGCATGTCCAAAGGGAATTTGTATTTTGGGGGATTGGAAAAGTAAGGCAATTGCTTGGCAGAAGGATTGTTAAACATAATGGAAACCATATCCATCAATCTACAGTTCAAAACATTTTATATATATAGATATATATATATATATATATATATATATATATATATATATATATATATATATATATATATATGTAGAGGTGTACTATCCCAATGTCATAACACATGTGTGGCACTGCTCATATACCCGAATCAGAAATTCAGAAACTACCCCATCGAATCTTCAGAAGTGCAAATTTTTAACCCAACGAATGTCAACAGTCCAGGGAATGTCGACTTTGTTTGAAATACCTGTCACTTCCAAATGTCTTCTATGACCATTATTCAGGGGGGCAAGCCGTCCTGCACCTCCCAGACCCCCTGCTAATTATATATACTAACTCTGAGGTCAGACTACAGTGAGGGAAGGGTAGATGTCCCAATCCCCACTGTAGTGCAATCTCCACTCACAATGCCAACCTCACAAAAGAGCAAATGCACACTGGCATTCGCTCTTTTGTGACTTTGGCATTTTTTGGTTTGCTAATCTAAACCATTGATAGCCTTTCACACATCTGCAGTCACAGATGGTAAACCTTATATAAATATGTGTGTGATGGTAAACCTATATATAAATATGTGTGTGTGTATATGTATATATATATATATATATATATATATATATATATACATAATTTGCAAAAACATTTTTAACACTGAGAGAAAATAGTCATGCTACCATATTTAGTTATAGGTATTGTTTTATGGGGAGCATTTGCTCAGTAAACATACGTGTCTGACATTACTTAAAGAATGTGGATACAAATATTAACTTACATGCACACAAGCAGTATGCTATTTGGGCATGTGGAGGCTGTTGGTGTAAGTATATTGAAAGACCACTCCTGAAATAGACTGTGAATTCCACTGTTTTCCATATGTACAGAACAATGCCTAAAAAACAGGGAAGCAGAAACACACTGCATACTCTGAAGAACAGATGGCACTTAAGTCAAAATTCTTTAAGGTGGAGAATGAGGTGGTACTCTAAGCGCTATGTCACCATGAATGATGGCTGTTTGGACTATATGCTGCTGACCAGTTGTATGAAGACTGTCCTTGGCAAGATGTGGTTGTAGATGTTAATGTGGTTGGCGGTCACACCCATAGTTATGAGATGGTGTGCTACACAACCACTGATATAACAAATGCCACTGAACTAGGAACTGAACAGCTCTGGCACTGGAAGATAGGTCTGTGTATTTACACAAGGTATGCAATTAAAATAATTATTTTGTTAATGTTAATATTTGCATATCTCAGTTCTCTTTATACTTCTAGTGATTGGTTATGCATACACTGGGTATTGTGCTTTGGTGTATTCACAGGTGATGTGTTATCCAGCACAAGGACTGTGGAAATGCCCCCATCAAATGTTGGAGGATCTGCAATCTCTGATAATGAAGACAGGGTGAGCAAGTAGAGGTAGCACAGAGTAGGCAGAGTGATATGTGGAAGATTACAACTCTCCCCTTAAAAGCATGGCAAGGATCATGCCTGTGAAACAAATCCCACAGGGACCCAGCCAATATGTAAATAGCATAAAGTACAATTCAAAGTGTGTAATGCTTAGCAGGATACATCGGGCATGCAAATTGAGTGATTCAGAAACAATAATGAGTTAAACGCTTAAGAGCGAATCCATCACATCTAGCCAGGTAAATCTGTGTGACATAAGCATGAAGACAGGCACAGAGTGTTATTGTATTCAAGAATAAATCCACAGACCAGCAACTTGTGAGCCTGCAAAATCTTGAGAGGAATGCGTAAGGCAGTAAAGGTCTGCTTGTACAAGCTAAGTGCTACTTTTACAACTATAGTTTGTCAAGAATGGCTTTTTCAATTGCTGCTGTTGTATTTGTTGACATATTTGAAATGTCTGTTAGTTGCTTTTAAGGATATGGGAATTTGTATTTTGGGATTGGAAAGGTAAGGCAATTGCTTGGCAGAAGGATTGTCTTTTTCTTCAGTCCCTCTTCCCACCTAGTGATAGCTGTTTGTCATTTTTGCATTTAAGTTACCTGAAACACATTGCATTTAAGTTACCTGGCACTTGCTCACTAAAGCAATTATATAAGTCAGCACTAAAATATTAAAAGCACTACACCCTCACAAACTCCCCTTGAATACCTCGTTCCCCATTGGCCCTTTTTTTCAATTATAAAGGAATTCCCAATCGAATCTTCAGAAGTGCAAATTTTTAACCCAACGAATGTCAACAGTCCAGGGAATGTCGACTTTGTTTGAAATACCTGTCACTTCCAAATGTCTTCTATGACCATTATTCAGGGGGGCAAGCCATCCTGCACCTCCCAGACCCCCTGCTAATTATATATACTAACTCTGAGGTCGGACTACAGTGAGGGAAGGGTAGATGTCCCAATCCCCACTGTAGTGCAATCTCCACTCACAGTTAACCTCACAAAGAGCAAATGCACACTGGCACCGCTCTTTGTGACTTTGGCATTTTTTGGTTTGCTAATCTAAACCATTGATAGCCTTTCACACATCTGCAGTCACAGATGTGCACCTTGACATTGTGATGGTAAACCTATATATAAATATGTGTGTGTGTATATGTATATATATATATATATATATATATATATATATATATATATATATATATATATATATATATATATATATATACATAATTTGCAAAAACATTTTTAACACTGAGAGAAAATAGTCATGCTACCATATTTAGTTATAGGTATTGTTTTATGGGGAGCATTTGCTCAGTAAACATACATGTCTGACATTACTTAAAGAATGTGGATACAAATATTAACTTACATGCACACAAGCAGTATGCTATTTGGGCATGTGGAGGCTGTTGGTGTAAGTATATTGAAAGACCACTCCTGAAATAGGCTGTGAATTCCACTGTTTTCCATACGTACAGAACAATGCCTAAAAAATAGGGAAGCAGAAACACACTGCATACTCTGAAGAACAGATGGCACTTAAGTCAAAATTCTTTAAGGTGGAGAATGAGGTGGTACTCTAAGCCCTATGTCACCATGAATGATGGCTGTTTGGCCTATATGCTGCTGACCAGTTGTATGAAGACTGTCCTTGGCAAGATGTGGTGGTAGATGTTAATGTGGTTGGTGGTCACACCCATAGTTATGAGATGGTGTGCTACACAACCACTGATATAACAAATGCCACTGAACTAGGAACTGAACAGCTCTGGCACTGGAAGATAGGTCTGTGTATTTACACAAGGTATGCAATTAAAATAATTATTTTGTTAATGTTAATATTTGCATATCACAGTTCTCTTTATACTTCTAGTGATTGGTTATGCATACACTGGGTATTGTGCTTTGGTGTATTCACAGGTGATGTGTTATCCAACACAAGGACTGTGGAAATGCCCCCATCAAATGTTGGAGGATCTGCAATCTCTGATAATGAAGACAGGGTGAGCAAGTAAAGAGTATGTGTTGGCCACAGGGAATGTGATGACTACATCCGCAATACAGACCATGGACACTGCATCTATACCTGTGGATACTCAGCGCACATACGCCATACAGGGAGTACAGGGTAATGAGGATATTAGTGCACAAATGTTAGAATCTGTCCCTAGCAACCATGAACACAGATGTACCTATGGAGGGGAAAAGGGTTATGATGCTCACTGGAGACATGATTGACACCCTTTCCCTGCAGTTAGTGTGTATGTATAAGGCCATTCTGGCAGCATGGACTTGTAACACTACAGCCATAGCAGAGTTAGTGAGGGTGATGCAGGGTGTGCAAAATGACTTAAGAGAGGACATGCCCTATATGTGTGATTATTTGTATAGACTCAGTCACATACTGGAGCATGTCATGTCCTCTTAATCTTGCCTTCCAGGGTTAACATGATGTCCATGAAGCCAGTGTACTGCTGCCTCTACAGATGGCAGCCATGTTGGTCAATGACAACCTAGATTATACCCTTCCAATCCCGCAATGCTTGCACTTTCACAACTATAACAAATGTGAATATGTCTACACCCAGTAGAGGGCATCCACATGGTTGTGGCAGTTTTGGCAATAGAATATATCATAGCAGATATAACTCATTGTCGCACAGTGCTCCACCGTGTAGCCATTGTTGTGGTTCAACCAGTTCAAATCCTGATGGAGACAGCTCTCATGCACAGGGGTGGGCACAGGATGCTAAATCTCTGCCATGCATGCTCTGGACCTGTCCAATACATTGAGGCATTGAGCTACAGTGATGTAACACTGCTAAGGCTGTGTCCAGCAGACACACAGTCATGCCACCACATCCCACAATACATCACACACACACACACACACACACACACACACACACACACACACACACACACACACACACACATGCATTTCCACTGACACTGTCCAATCAAAAAGCTTGTTATGTTAACCTCCCAATGAAAAGCAATAGTAATAACTGCACATTTGCTTTAATAATTCTCAGCACATACACATTTACTCATGAAAGACATCCATTCCTGTATTCCTTATTACAGTGTACAAATAATGATAACTGTACCCTTCCCTTTGTTGATGTTGATTAGAAGCATGCCTTTCTAAAGCTTTTGGTGTTTCTTTAAGTATTTCTACTTCAAATGTGGTTACCTGTACATTTCACTAGGAGCTGATATGTTTTAACTGGAGGTTCAGCCCACTATAGGAGTTCCATATAATCAACAAGGGCTTAGCATAATACAATAAAATGATAAAAAGCATAAACTAATTTCATATCAAAATGCCTTGTGCTAAACTATCACATATCTATAAGTGAAATTAATTAACATATTAGATGCTCATGCTTAAAAGCAAATGTTTCATCTGTTAGAAACTGTAGATTGATTAGTTGTGAAAAACCCATTGTGGATTTCCATGAAACAGAATTTTATGAGACGAGATGTTTCATTTCTCTAATAATGAAACTAGTTTTATAAAACTGGAAAATGCTGAGAAGTTATTAAAATCAATTTGCAGTAAAAGGAGAAAATATAGCTCTTTCATTTGCTATATGAGCTACTTTTAATTCAAGAGGTTAATAAATTTGATTATAATTCAGAATAGTTGTTTTAATCAAGGACAGTATGAATTCATCTCCTAGAACATGGATTTAATTAAATTAATGCAACGTAACTTGTGTTTACATTGTGCTAAGTGTTGAGCACATAATGTTGTTATGAACCTGAATTTTATGCTAAGATTCTCTTGGTATACATTGAATCAGACTTCCTCAAAGTTTCAAAACTGAATCCTGTAAGCCCTAGACATTTTGTTGGACATTGCCTACTTTGAATGTTAAACATTTATTTTTGTAATTTGACTGGTAAGTTTTATTATTAGAGCTCTTTTTACCATGCAGGCCTAAATAATAAGTACCAGATATAAAAACTTTAAAACAAAAATTCTACAATATACAGTGATTAGTATGACAATGGTGAAGAAAGGTACATGGATTACTATAAATTGCAACAGAACAAATTTATATAACCATTTACACAGAGAAAACTGCCATGATCTTTGGCATATCTTTTATATTACATGATCTAAGTTCATAGGTTCATAGGTTCATACTAAGCTATCTGCTCTAGGGCATTTATAAGCCTAGCCAGAGTGTGTTTGGCTTTCGCCACCCATTTTAAATGAATTTTGCTATGCCCTTTTTTGAGGTTAGTATACTTTGCCTCTGTCTAATAGTGACAGAGAAGTGATACCCGGGTTAAACCTACGATCTCCCATCCACTCATCAAGATTCCTCTTGAAGAGAGTCAATGAGGGACTCTGCCTAACCTGGACTGGGATTTTATTCCAGAGTGAAGGGAGCCTCTGGGTTATGAATCTGTCTCTCCAGCATGTCCTATTTATTTCAGTGCTGAGGCTCAAGTCTCTTGAGCGCGTAGCTTGATGGGATTTGGATTTTCTGAGGTGCAGCATGTCCATTAATTCCGGGTTAGACATGGCTTTATACATCAGGCACAGATCGCCTCTGAGCAGGTGGTATGCTACTGAGTAGAGCTGGAGTTTCTTTAACCAGGCAGCATATGGCATCTGTTTGAGCCCTTTGATCCTCTTGGTGAGGTACTTTTGGGGTCTTTCCAGTTGCTGCAGATGTCTGGTAAGGTACATCCCAAAAGGGGCATTGTATGCAATTATGGGCCTCATGAGGGATGAGTAAAGAGGCACGATGACCTCCCCTGATCTAGATGTGAATCCCTTCATGATTAGGTGGGCTATATAAAATGTTTTTCTAACCACTTTGGCCATGTGGTTGTCAAATGAGAGATTGCTATCAACTTGGGTCCCCAGGTCCCTAATTACTTCTTCTGTACTTGATGGATTACCACCTATGTGGTAATTTGTGGGCACTTTGTTTTTACCAAAGGGGATGACTATACACTTTTTGGCGTTTAGCTTGAGGCCATGGCTCTGGCACCAGTTGTCAGTTTCTATGAGGCCCTTTTGGAGGATGCTTGTGTCGGCTGGAGAGTCGATTATGGTGCCCAGTTTGCAGTCATCTGTGAACTTGGTCAGCCACAGTCCTTACGTGTTGCCCTGTACCTCCGAGAAATATATACCGAACAAGAGAGGTCCCAGGACTGAGCCTTGTGGGACGCCACTTGTAACTGGTTTGGAGTCTGACATGGCTCCAGCAATTCTAACCATGTGGGTTCTGTCCTTGAGCCAGTTTGCAACCCATCTAGTGACATAGGGGTTTATATTTAAGCTGGTGAGCTTATCTATAATGCCTGAGTGGGGTATTGTATAGAAGGCTTTTGTGAGGTCCAGGTAGGCTGTATGGACCACCTTACCCTTGTCAATGGCCTTGGTGACTGTTTCAAAGAAATTGACCAGGTTTAAGAGGCAGGATCTGCCCTTAACAAAGCTGAACTGGGTAGGATCCATTGTCTGTAGGTCCCCAATATCTTTATTTATGAGGTCCATGATGATCCTTTTCATAGCTTTGCAGACCAAGCTAGTCAGGCTTATGGGGTGATAGTTTCCAGGATCCGTTGAGGCACCACCATTGTGGAGAGGGACCACTGTTGCTGTACGCCACTCTTTGGGTACATATCCTGTAGTAAGGCTGAGATTGAACAGTAGTTTTATGTTTGGGTTTAGCTCTTCTTGGAGTTCATGTAGGACGCAGCCTGGGACACTGCCTGGTCCCATTGATGCTGTGTTTTTTGCTTTGGAGAGGGCGGCCCTTACCTGAGCATCTGAGATGTCATGGGGGCAGCACTCTGGTGGGATAGATATTTGCCCTTTTGGTGGGGGGGGGGGAGGAAGTTTGCGCTGAACCTGTCAGCTAGGATGTTGGCAATGTCTGTGGGTTCGGTGTATTTTTTGTCATTTTGGACTAATTCTGAGCATATCTGGGAATTCCCACCCAGGTTCCTAACATAACTAAAGAAAGCCTTGTGATTATCCTTAGTGTCCTGTGCAATTTTTCTCTCGAAGCTGGCCTTAGACGATTTTATGAGTGCCCGTAGTTTTTTGCTAATAGTGATCAGAGATACCTTCCCTTTTTGGGATTTTGCTCTATCATGTAGTAGCTTCCTCCTTCTATTGTATAGTTTGTTTATGGCTGGGGTCCACCAGACAGAACATCTGCCTTTGGAGGATTGGGTCTTGGATTTATTTGGGATTGCATGATCCATGCATTCCTGAAGGTGATCATAGAATGCGTTTATAAAGGATTCTGCCATCTGGGCCGTATTTTCCACAGGCCCGGGGGCTTTGAAGGATTCCACCTCGGTTTTGAGGAGTGTGAAATTTGCTTTAGAGAAGTTTTTCACTGTGGTTTTCTGGGCAGGGGATGGGGTCGGGATGTGAATATCTAGTGAGATTAGTTTATGGTCTGATCTTACCAGTGAGGGATACACTTCTGGTCTGGAACATAGAGTCCCCATGTTGGTGATGATCAGGTCTAGTATGTTTTCCCCTCTTGTGGGAGTGGTAACAAGTTGTTCCATAGCATTTGAGTTTATAAATTCTAGGAACCTTTGAGCTAGGGTGTTGGAGCTAGAGTAATGCTCCCAGTCTATGTCTGGGTAGTTGAAGTCACCCAATATAATGGTGTTTGGAGAGACCTTCATATTTTCCAGTGTTCTCAGGAAGGCCGAGTTGGGTTCTGGGTTTGGGAGGGTGGTCTGTAGCAGGCTATAAACTGGAATGCAGCTTTACCCACTGTTAGCTGCACATGGATAGTCTCTGATGCTTCGTGCTGTGTCACCAACCTGGAGGTGTGAATATCTTTGACGAATATTGATACTCCCCCCTCCTTTTGTGGTTCGGTCCAAGTTTTGGGGCCGAAAAGCATGGTATGAGGTATAACCTGGTAGTGCTGGGGTGCTCTCGGGAGCCTTGAACCAGGTTTCTGTTACTGCACAGATATCGATGTTCTCCATGCTAAGGAGAGTTTCGAGTGCGTGCATCTTGAGGTTTAGACTTCTGGCATTGAGTAGCATTACTCTAAGTTTCTTATCCCTTGTGATACCTATGGAGGTGGGTTTGTCTTTTGAGCCTTGCCTAAAAAAGGCACTATGGGGGTAGCAAGAGCCTTTGCCAATATCCGAAAGCCCAGGGGTGACAGGTGCAAGCCATCCCTAGCAAAGCATCATGGCTTGTTGAGCATGTCATCCCCGGCTGACAGACATTGGATCCCCTTTGAATGACACCAATACTTAAGCCAATTGTTGAAATTGATCATCTTGTCTTCATATTGTGGCATCATTCTTGGTGAGGGTAAGATGCTACTCAAGGTCAGGGTCATACTGGCCTGGGCTACATGCTCAGAGAGCTCCTCTATGTCTCTTTTCATGTAGTCCAGGGAGGTACGTCTCAGGTCATTCACACCAGCATGGACAATGACTGAGTCATATTTGTACTTGCCTTGGAGTGACCTGAGTGCTTGTGTTATGTGGCGGATCCTAGCACCTGACAGGCACCTCACCATGACGTTCTCCTTGTTCAGCCTGGTGAGCGGGATATCAGTGTGCCTGAGGATAGAGTCACTTATTACAAGTGTATCAGGTGTGTTGTTTAGCCTTAAGGGCTGTGACTGTTCGGTACACTGGCTTTGTGAGCTATGTGTTGCACGTGTTTTGTTTTGGGGTAGCGGTTGCTTGGGTGTCTGCTTTGGAGGTCTCTGCTGCTTAGGCAGATTTTTATTTAGAGCCTCCGAGTATGTTTTTGTTTGTTTATGTGTTTGGTTTGCTGTTGTGGTAGGTCTATGTGAGACTGGAATTGTAGTGAGTGTGGTTTCCTTCTCCTCCTGACTGGTTACGCCAGTACTGAGTTGAGAGTTCTTAGCCTCCAGTTTGGCTATATGGTTGCATCTCTCACATGTGTTGGAATTTGTTGGGAGAAGGAGACGGTTGTCTGTGTACATGAGGCAGTTGTAACATTGCCTCAAGATTCCCAGATTCACCAGCTGGACCAGAGAGAAGATTGACAACTGACCTTTGGACATGCTGGAATAGTATTGGGAATTCTTTTATAATTGAAAAAAAGGGCCAATGGGGAACAAGGTACTCAAGGGGAGTTTGTGAGGGTGTAGTGCTTTTAATTTTTTAGTGCTGACTTATATAATTGCTTTAGTGAGCAAGTGCCAGGAAACTTAAATGCAATATGTTACATGTAACTTAAATGCAAAAATGACAAACAGTAACTTTCTTTCAAGTGAAACAAGGAAATAAGTACAGTAAGCAATGCAGATATTACTAGGGATCCACAGAAGTTCTGAAAAGCCACATTTTAGGTGGAATTAGCGTTTCAGGAAAATAACAAGCAAACAAACAGCAAGCATACAAACAAAGCTAGATTCAGCAGGCCTGGATCTAGTCTATGCTACAGCAAACAAGGTGTACCAATTTCAGTAAGAAACAGTTCAAATATGCAGGCACTATAAGCCTTTAACCAGAAATTCCCAGCTCAGAAGGGCAGAGTTCAGCCTCTCCTCCCACAAGAGTGCAGACCACAAACCTTCTTAATGTAAAATAACTGGCCTGAAGCCCAAGTGCTTAAACCAGAACTAATACACTTTTAGAATAACAGACACTGAGCCCTCAGTCAGCAGTTCCCAACTTAGAAGGATGTAAGCTACCTGTCCTGCCACCGCAGTGCAGGCCACAAACCTTCCTAATGTAAAACAACTGGTCTGAAGCCCAAGTGCTTAATCCAAAAGACTTAGAATGATAGCTACACTTTAATCAAGTTACTACCAAGCAGTAATAAATACAATTGAATACTTTAAAGAATGCCTGGATTAGTGCTCAAGTTATACAAACAAAGCTAGATTCAGCAGGCCTGATCTAGTCTATGCTACAGCAAACAAGGTGTACCAATTTCAGTAAGAAGCAGTTCAAATATGCAGGCACTATAAGCCTTTAACCAGAAATTCCCAGCTCAGAAGGGCAGAGTCCAGCCTCTCCTCCCACAAGAGTGCAGACCAAGAACCCTTTTAACGTAAAATAACTGGCCTGAAGCCCAAGTGCTTAAACCAGAATTAATACACTTTTAGAATAACAGACACTGAGCCCTCAATCAGCAGTTCCCAACTTAGAAGGATGTAAGTTACCTGTTCTGCCACTACAGTGCAGACCATAAACCTTCTTAATGTAAAACAACTGGTCTGAAGCCCAAGTGCTTAAACTAAAAGGCTTAGAATGAGTTACACCAACAGTAATAAATACAATTGAGTACTTTTAAGATGAGCAAAATCAAAATAAAGTAGGAAGAAACACAAATACAGTAAAAGCAGATACATTTTTTTTTTTTTTTTTTAAGTGAGCAAATGAGATGGGCCCAGGAGTTACAGGACAGAAAAAAGTGCAAATGCAGGCCTTCAAATCAGAAAGTTGAGAGAGATGGAAGACCGCCCAAACGGCCAATAACTACAAATTCTGGGCCAGAACCACTCCTTATGTGGTAGACAGGTTACCTAATGCTTACCACTCCCACTGATAAGCTAGAAGGCTTCCCTCCAACACAGAAAGGCTTGGGGGTCTCAGAAGCTTACAAACAGTCCTGGATACAGCAAATCTGTATCTGAAACACTAATTACAGGAAAGGTAGGAAACAGGCTTACATTTTTTTTTTCAGAAAAGTAGCAAAAACAGTAGTAAAAACAATTCACATGCAGTGCAAGCTGGCACACTTGAGTATGTAGCAATATTAGTCCACACACAGTTTGAAAAATGTAATTAAATTAAAATGGGCTAAAAGCAAGTGCAGAAAGGGTTTATTAGGTAGAATGTGGTAAAGAGATGGGACTGGGGGAGTGCCCTAGATCAAATCTACAGTGGGGCGGGCACTGCAAAAGCCACCAAATTTAAACTACAACCAAGAACAGGGGAGACAGTTTCAACAGAGATGTGAGGAATCACAGTGCAAATTATAAAACCAAAAAAATATATACTGATTTCTGTATATTTGCAGAACAGTAAGACAACAGATATCTAAGCAACAATTTAGCTCTATAATACAGAATAATGCAGAAAAATATACTCAGCTCTATATATTTGCAGATAGTCTTGTAAGGCTGTCTCTCAGCACACAGGTTCCAATTTAAATGCAGGCTGTTATTAACAGGTCAAATTAAGGGAACCTTGAGTTAAGCAACACACAAGCTATAAAACCAGTTATATCAGCTGAAGAAAAGGCAGAAAATGAGGGGGTGGGAAGACAGTTTCAACAGAGATGTGAGGAATCACAGTGCAAATTATAAAACCAAAAAAATATATATACTGATCTCTGTATATTTGTAGAACAGTAAGACAACAGATATCTAAGCAACAATTTAGCTCTATAATGCAGAATAATACAGAAAAATTTATTCAGCTCTATATATTTGCAGATAGTCTTGTAAGGCTATCTCTCAGCACACAGGTTCCAAACAACATACATAGTGTACTTTGCATATTCTTGCAATAAATATAGATATATAAACAAGGATGTTAGTATGCAACATAAATGTCAAACATATGAACAGTAAAGTGGCTAATGTACATGCTAAATGCCAACAAATGCATATCATACTCGGCATACAAAGAGAGGGATTGCTGGCAAAAGTAATGGAAATGAATTAGAGGTGCGAGTGTAGTGTACAGAATACATATTATAGCAGCTTTAACAATTATGAATATGTTGCAATTGACACATACAGATTTAGGTACTTTTCCGTTAACGGGGCAACACTTTCAACTTCGACGTAAACACACACCGAATTGTAAGAAGAGTATCTCTTCATTTGGTCTGTTGAGCCATAGCACACAAAATATTGTTTGAGTATTGGTCTAAGTAAGCCATCAGCAGACTTATACTTTACTGCCATCACTTTTATTAGTGAAGGTGCTTCTCCTAGCTGCTGTCAGAAAGATGGATGTAACTGCTGTCCTGGACATTTTATTAAACAAGTTCCTGGTGTGTGTCATCATGTTTGTGTATGCATATAGAGACTTTAAAAAGTGTCATTGCATTTTGTTTAATATTTCAGCTTTAATAACTGTGTCGTTTACCTAAGAAGAAGTAGGCCTTCACTACATGTTTGACTGTAGAGTTGGAAGAGAGGTTGACATCATGTTTACATGGGCATTTTAAAAGTCTACGGCCTCAGTATCTGGCTCACCATTGCTGTTTGACCTGTCGTGAGGGTATTTTTTGTGTAACGGTGGAAGTTTGTTTTTTTTTTGTTTTTTGTTTTTTTTTAATAACTTCCTATGTTAGGGATCCGTCATAGCCCTGACAGCTTGAAAACAAACACAAAGCATCAACTGTCAAGCAAGATAGCTGAAACTATGCAGAAATCAAAGGTGTTCAGTGTACTTGATGGTGGGGATTCCCCACTGTTGTTGCTACAAGAACAGACCACTTGATGTTGGCCGTGATCACAGAAAAGTTGCTCTGACATAATGTAAGGAAAATAAGGGTATCAGTACTAATTTCTGCTTTCTAGCTAAACAAAAAAATGTTGTTTTCCGATGTTGGGCTGATTACAGAAACTGCAAAACTGCTCATTAACAATGTTGCCCTGATAACAGAAAAGTACCCAGATTTAGTATACAAAAATAAAGCTAGAAGAACTTTGAATGAATTAATAACATGCCACATAATTTATGGAAAGAGCAGTCAGGAATGGAAAAGAGTATGAGTGAAGTAGGAAGACAGAGTGACAAAAAGGCAAAAGGGGAGGACAGAAATAGAAATCACAAAGAAAATGAAAAGGAAAGAGCAGAAATAATGAGGATAGAGATATACAAGGAGAGGGAATGCTAGCAAAGTTAATGGAAATGAATTAGGCAGTATATGAGAGAGAGACACAAGTAGGAAAGGATGACATGAGATACGACAGAAATGTAAATGAAAGAAAGAACAAAAGATATATAGGCTGATAAAGTAAGCGTAGCTTTTGCCTTCTTAACTAGTTTGGATAATCCCACTGTTACAGTACGAATTACTGGCTAGAAGAGACTCGATTACCATTTTGACCACCAGTTTGTAGGTGACTTCTCTATGGTAAGAAGTTTATTTCATTGTTTTGATACTTGGATATCTGAGGTAGAGTCCCTTTGAATAATGGCAGTTGGTATTACTTGTTCTCATGATATACATGTAGCATAAAGTGACATTTAAGGTTATACCATTTTCTTTGTCCTTAACCCATCAAGCTGTCTACTTAATGGATTAGGTCACGGCTATAATTTGGCTGCCAGAAAGCAACAAAGTCTAAAGACTTCTCAACTTTGCCTTGTAGATGATGTTAAACTGTATAACTCATCAGATGAGGAACTGAAAGCACAACTGCAAGTAGTCAAAACTTTTTTAGATAATACAAGAATGTCATTTGGTCTTAACAAATGTGCAAAAGCAACCTTTAAAGCAGGAACGCTGCAGCACCAAGAAAACATCAGTTTGGGACAAGAATGTGATATAAAATAACTTGAGCAAGAGGGAGTGAATACATATTTGGGAACTGATGAAAGATCGACAATAAAACATGAACAAATATGAATAAAACTCAATAAGGACTATTTTAGAAGACTTAAATTAATCCTGAAAGCAGCATGGACATCTTGGAACAAACTTCAAGTCATAAAACAACTTGCTCTTCCTGTCTTAACTTCCAGTTTTGGAGTGAGTGACTGGCCCCAAAAGGTGTTGGATGGATTAGACAGGAAAACAAGAAGGATGCTTCATGCTCATCAAATGATTCAATTCTGAGCTGTGTGAATTTCTCAATGATGCCTTAATGGGAAATTGTGTCAAAAGCCTTGGCTAAAACAAGATAGCCTGTATGTAGAGTTTTGCCTTCATCCAGGGCTTTGTTAACATTCTCAAAGAAGTTCACCAAGTTTCATAAGCATGATCTACCTTTAACAAAGCAAAATTGTGTGTGGTCAAGAGTTTGAAGGTCACCTCTGACTTTGTTGATTAGGTTCATGATGATTCTCTACATGACCTTGCAGATAAGGCTGGTTAGGCTTATGGATCTAAAGTTCCGATTGTCAGTTGATGAACCCCTTTGGTGCAAGATACTTACTGCTGCTGTTTTCCACTCTGTTGGGACAAAGCCAGTACTTACACTGTGGATGAAGAGAGTCCCAACTGGTTCTGTTAGGTCCTGCTTCAGACCATTTAGTAGGCAGTCTGGAATGTTATCTGGTCCCATAGAGGCTGTGTTTTTGGCCATGGAGAGTGCAGTTATGACCTGCTCTTTGGAGGTACTAGGTAGAGGACTGGTGACAGATATGCCTTGGGGTATGTCTGTTGGGATGGGGAGGTGAAGTTTAACCCACATCTGTCTGCTAGCAGGTTTGCAATGTCCTCAGGGTCAGAATGAGTGGTATCATCCACTATTAGTTCAGCACAAAGTTGGCCCTTCCCTTTTAGATTTCTGATATATCTAAAGAATGCCTCCTGATTATCTTTAGCTAAGGATGCTAGTTTAGCTTTGTACTTGGCTTCAGAGGAATTTGCATGATAGCTAATTTACTTGTTCAAGCTGTGGAGGGTGTCCTTCCTCTGCTGTGTCAGTTCTCTCTTGTTCTTAGACATTAGTTTCTTTCACTTGTATAATCTATTTATTCTTGATGCCCACCAGGACCTTCTTTTGATCCGTTCAGGTTCATCCTAGTCTATACTTTTGTATAGTTGTTTATGCAGGCCATTTTTGTACACCTATATATAGCAATCATTGTTGACAGTGGAAGCAGGGGGGTTACAACTATTTATGGCATCGCTTAGGAGGCTATAGTTTGCTTTGGAGAAAATTGTTATCCTTTTTGCTCTTGAGGGGGGTTAGGTATAATCATTTATTGGAACAGGACTGAATTCTGATCTGACTTGAACATGGAGGGTAACACACACAGTGGGTAGTGCAGAGACCTCCTATGTTGGTGAATACTAAGTCTAGGATATTTGAGCCCCTTGTGGATGTGCAGACTATCTGTTATAGAGCATTTATATTAACAAAGCCCAGGAATGTTAGGGTTAGCGTGTTTGTGCTCATATATGACTCCCAATCGATGGAAGGTTAGTTGAAATCACACATGACCAAGGTGTTTGGCTGTATAGTGAGTGACTCAAGTAGGTCCAAGTAGGCAGAGTGGTTCTCATGGTTCATGGTGGGGGACCTATAGCTAACAATGAAATGGAAGGGGGTTTTACCAACAGCTAGTTGGACTTGGAGTAGCACTACGGAGTTGTACTGTTTGACCAGTCTTGGGGTGTATTTGTCTTTAATGAATATGTATACACCTCTGCCTTTGGCTCTTTCACACTCATTTTAAGGTCTGAGTGTGTGGTGTGGAAGGTATTGTAACTGCGTGGCCAGGGAGCTCTCTGTTGCCTTGAACCACATCTCTGTGACTGCACAGACATGGGCATCTTCCAAGGTAAATAGTGCTACCAGTGAGTGCAGTTTCTGATTTAAACTCCTTGCATTAAGCAACCTAACCTTTAGATTGTTTGTAGTAGATTTTATTTGTTTATGTCAGGAATTTAGTTGTTCTGACATTGCCTAAAAAGGCACTCTGGGGGAGGCAAGCACCTTTGGCAGTAACTGAAAGCCAAGAGGCAACAGGTGAAGACCATCTCTGACAAAGCAGTGTGGTCTGTTGACCATATCTTCCTAGGCTGACAGATACTGGATCACCCTGGATTGACAACAGAAGCTAAGCCAATTGTTGAAGTCAATCATGTTTTGTTTATTTTGAGCCATCATACTGGGTGAAGGTGGAATGCTGCTTAGGGCTAGGAACATACCTGCCTGGAACAGATAATCTGAGAGCACAGGCAGTCTCTCTTCTTATACTACAGTGAGGTGCATCTCCAGTCATTCACTTCAGCATGAACTATGATGGAGTCATAACGGTACTTGTTGCTGAGAGACTTGAGGTGTCTGTGATCTGTTGGATCCTGGCACCTGACAGGCAGCTGACTGTGACCTTCTCTTTGTCCAGCCTGGTGAGATGGACATCTGTGTGTCTCACTATGGAGTTGCTTATGACCAAGACCTTTGGTTTTGAGGTGTTTTACTTTAGGGTCTTATTGGCTGAGACACTGTTGTGTGTATTATTATGTGTAGTGGATTCTGTTGGGTCTGCAGTGTGTGCAGTAGTTTTGTGCTTGGGAGATCTCTGATCTTTAAGCAAGCTTCTAGTGAGTACCTCAACATATGTGGGTTTATGTGTTGTGAGCTTGTTATGTGATAAGAGGTGAAATGTGTATGCTGGCAACATGTTTGATATCTGATTTGGTGTTATGTGACAGAATTAATTACAGAGTCATGGTGTAGCTATAGCACTCACATGTTGCATTAGTTTGTTTTAGAAGTAACTGGTTATAAGTATACATGAGGCAATTACTACATTGCCTCAGGATGCCAATACCAATCTGACTGCCTGGAGAACTGGTGGGAAACTGTCTGTCCATTATGGAAGCTATATACTGTAGTAACAGGTGGGGAGTAGGCTAGATGAAACAGGTTTAGCTGTAAGACTAACAAAAAGCATCTATTCTATGAAAACTTAGAGTAGACTGGACTTGCATTTAATGCCTACAACAGGAAAATGAGACAGTAGATGGATATTATGCTAGATTATTAAAATGCTTAAAATAACAATTAAAAATATATATATATATATACATTTTAAAAGGTTGCATTGCCTCTGTTAGTAGTTTTATTACAAGGCATATGATAAATCACTGAACAAGCAGGCTGCAAGCCTTACTTGAGTATGCTAGACGTACTGAAAGACACTTTAATAGTAAAAAAAAAGGGCACAAGTCTTCACTGTTGAAGACGAGCTGAAGTATTTGTATTACAGTCAGGTAAAAAGGGCATCTAGCTAGGGACTATAAACAAAATAAGAAAGCAATACAGAAGATAAAGGAGATGTGGACTGACTATATAATAGTAATAATAACCAAAATCATCAGGAAAGGTTAATAAACAAAAGAAAATGTGAATGTAGTAGAGGGAATAGAGGAAGTACAAACAGATGTAGAGAAAAAAAATGAAAATAAAATTTTAGCTTTAGCATTGTTGAGCCTGGAGCTCTACCTAGAAAATAAAAAACCAGAAGAAACACTTCGGGGGGGGGGAAGAAGGGTCAAATCCCTGTGTGACTCAGGAGCGCACGGACTTTGATACACCCTCCAAGTTACCAAAACATTCTAAATCACCTGATTATATATTAGTAAAAGCAGCAAATGGACAGCTATACAGGGAACCACTTTCCCATAATATAGCAATAACTGACCCTGTTTCAGGTATGACTCAGAAAAGTAAAATTGTAGTTTCTGCAAAATATCCAGTAAACTTACTGGGCAAAGACCTTGTGCAGATATTTGGCATAGCAGTCGTTCCTACCGTGCAGGGTATGGAAGCACAAAGACAAATGGATGCTCTTGGTGTAATCAGAGGGTGAAGCCTATTATTGGTACAGCCAGGACCTAGTTATGATTGGTCCAGGGCAGTAACCAAAGAACTGATAAACGTAGCCATCAGTAAGGTACCCTCCCTTGACACTGATCAGCAGCACTTGTTACATTGTACTCCTATACTACTGTAGCACACCAGGACCTAATAAAAATATAAGTAAAAATCCTGCTGACAAATTAATATTACAACCTTTAGGCTGGGATACTGAGGGAAACAGTGTAGTAAGCTGTTCATTACCTCAGGAGTTCATGAGATTGTATAAGTCCAATAGACTGCCACATGTCAGCTTGACAAAAACAAAAGTTTTAAATGGGCAGACTTAGAAAAAAGGTAACAAAATGGGAAAACAGACTGATTTAAAATGTCAGGACAAGGGATATGAAAACAAAACTGAATTGGTTGACACAGACACATACAGCTGTACACTTGCAATCTAGTAAGGACAGCTGATTAGCTTTTTTATTAAAAGAAAAGAAAAGGCCTTGTGTAAAATTCCAACAAC
Source organism: Protopterus annectens (assembly GCF_019279795.1). Lineage (NCBI taxonomy): Eukaryota > Metazoa > Chordata > Ceratodontiformes > Protopteridae > Protopterus > Protopterus annectens. The sequence goes on along the minus strand of NC_056725.1, from coordinate 1,064,440,812 downwards.
TCTGTGGTCAACAGGCAAGTCAATGTAGGGCTTATTCAACAGCAGGACCAGTTACAATTACCCCAAAGTCAGCTTTTAGACCACAGAAAAACAATACTTTTTGGGAAAAAGAATGCAAAAGTAGAAATTAAGCCTATAATAAGCAGCATTACTCAAAAGAAGTACTGGTAGAATCTCCTGATTCACCATGTGATACACCCTATTTCCTTTTAAAAAAAGCAAAGGGGAAAATGGCAGATGGTACAAGATTTATAAGCTGTAATAATGCAGTAATACCTAAAGCACCTAGGGTGCCAGACCCACATACCTTGTTAAATGATTTAAAGCCACAACAAAGTATTTTACTGTGGTAGATATAAGCAATGCTTTCTTTTCAATACCTATACATCCTGATAGTCAATATTGGTTTGCATTTACATTTCAGGGTAAAAGGTATACATATACACTACCACAGGGATATTGTGAGAGCCCAATAATATTTGCAAAAAATGGCTAGCAACCTGGCAGGGTTACCCCACCAGAAAGGGAGTCAAATTTTACTTTATGTAAATGACATCTTGCTAGCAGCACCCCAGCAGTGCAGGGAATACAGTAGCATTGTTAAAAAATTTTTTGTAATACAAGGACACAAAGTAAACAAAGTAAGTTACAAAATTTGGGAAAAAAAACAGGTTAAATACCTGGGATATGTGATATTCCAAAAGGTAAAATACTAAATAGTGGGGAAAAGAAAAAGGAAAACAGCAATTTTGCAAGCACCCAAACCAACAACTAAAAAGAAATAATGTCTTTCTAGGTACAACTAATTTTTGTTGGAACTGGGTACCAAATTATTTTACAATGAAAACAAAAGCAGAAATGGCTTTCTGCAGGTTGAAGCAGTTAATAGCTTCTTCATTAGTTTTAAGACTTCCAAGTTATCACAAACGTTTTTTAGACCATAGATTGTAAGCAATGGTACATGACATCAGTATTAAAGCAACAACATGGGGATAAGCAATGCCCCATAGCTTACTATTCTTTACAGTTAGACCCAGTGGTGCAATCTTTGCCTCACTGTGTACAAGCAGTAGTTGCAGCAGCAATGGCAGTACAGGCTTCAGCCTCAATGGTGTTATTCCACCCTCTCACATTGAGAATGCCTCATGCAGTTGCAATAATTCTGCAAAGAAAAAGTTGCATACCTTTCTCCTGCTAGACATCTTTCATGTATGACCATACTGCTAAGTCAACCTCATATAAACAGTTAGCTTTACCTAGACAAGATCTTACAAATATCCCCTTTGGGATAATGCTGAGGTGACATATTACGATGGCTCATGCAGAAGGGGTCCTACAGGGAAAAATCTGGGGGGGTATGCAGTAGTTACAGACACTAAAATTTAAAGCACAAACTTTGCCACACAACTTGTATGCTCAAGCAGCAGAACTGGTAATTTTGACAGAAACATGTATTTTAGTAAAAGGCAAGTAAACATATATACTGATAATCAGTATGCTTTTTCTACAGTGCATGTGTTTGCACAATAATAAAGAAAATAGAGGGATGATTACATCCAGTGAAAACCTATTAATCATGGGAATTTATTTTGGAGCTATTAGAATCTATTCAGTTGCCTACCAAAGTAGCTATTTGTAAATGTGTAGCTCATACAAAACAACAGAATAAGATTTCAAAAGGTAATGCACGAGCTGATGCAGCTGCAAAGCAAGCAGCCTCAGACTCAGAAACTTTTTTTTTTAATGAAAAATTACAGCCCTTTGAGATTTTAGATTTAGACATGTTAAAAACAATGCAAATGCTTACTACAAAAGCAGAAAAACAAAACTGGGTAAAACAAGGTGCAATTTTTAAAATGGACTGTACATTTCCAAAGAAAAAACAATATTGCCGTCTAATTTATTTAGATATGCAGCTTTGTTGAGCCATGGGCAGAGCCATGTCTCAACAGGGGGGATGGTACAGTTAGTAAATAAAATATTCCAAACATATGGATACATAAATTATACAATAAAATTTTGTGCAGCTTGTCATACTTGTAACAAAGCACCATGCACAAGGAGCATTTAGAAACAAGCAAGGGAGTTTCCCTACACCACCATATCCATTCCATACTATTCGTATGGACTTCATAGAGTTAAATAAATGTGAAGGAAAAATACTGTTTAGTGATCATAGATATGTTTTCAAAATGGGTAGAAGCTTTTCCTTAAGGAATCACTGTGCTTACCACCCACAGTCAGCAGGACTGGTGGGAGGTACAATGGGATTTTAAAAAAAAAAAGTTAAGAAAGTTGATGAGTAAGACTCAAAAATTGGATTTGCTGTTTACCTCTAGCATTGCTGAGCATGAAAACAGTAACAAATGTAAAGGGTTTGATCCCTTTAAAGTAGTATTTGGAAGGCATATTATGTGCCTCAGTAAAAGCTCTCATGCCTGCAGGCTGGAGGCTGACAGTTCATTTGCTAATTATAAAGAAACTGTTATAAATAAACTGTTTTGCAGTTGAACTCTTTTCAGATAAAAAGAAACGAAACAAACACAAAGCATCAACTGTCAAGAAAGATAGCTGAAACTATGCAGAAATCAAAGGTGTTCAGTGTACTTGATGGTGGGATTCCCCACTGTTGTTGCTACAAGAACAGACCACTTGATGTTGGCCGTGATCACAGAAAAGTTGCTCTGACATAATGTAAGGAAAATAAGGGTATCAGTACTGATTTCTGCTTTCTAGCCAAACAAAAAAAATGTTGTTTTCCGATGTTGGGCTGATTACAGAAACTGCAAAACTGCTCATTAACAATGTTGCCCTGATAACAGAAAAGTACCCAGATTTAGTATACAAAAATAAAGCTAGAAGAACTTTGAATGAATTAATAACATGCCACATAATTTATGGAAAGAGCAGTCAGGAATGGAAAAGAGTATGAGTAAAGTAGGAAGACAGAGTGACAAAAAGGCAAAAGGGGAGGACAGAAATAGAAATCACAAAGAAAATGAAAAGGAAAGAGCAGAAATAATGAGGATAGAGATATACAAGGAGAGGGAATGCTAGCAAAGGTAATGGAAATGAATTAGGCAGTATATGAGAGAGAGAGAGAGACAAGTAGGAAAGGATGACATGAGATACGACAGAAATGTAAATGAAAGAAAGAACAAAAGATATATAGGCTGATAAAGTAGGCGTAGCTTTTGCCTTCTTAACTAGTTTGGATAATCCCACTGTTACAGTACGAATTACTGGCTAGAAGAGACTTGATTACCATTTTGACCACCAGTTTGTAGGTGACTTCTCTATGGTAAGAAGTTTATTTCATTGTTTTGATACTTGGATATCTGAGGTAGAGTCCCTTTGAATAATGGCAGTTGGTATTACTTGTTCTCATGATATACATGTAGCATAAAGTGACATTTAAGGTTATACCATTTTCTTTGTCCTTAACCCATCAAGCTGTCTACTTAATGGATTAGGTCACGGCTATAATTTGGCTGCCAGAAAGCAACAAAGTCTAAAGACTTCTCAACTTTGCCTTGTAGATGATGTTAAACTGTATAACTCATCAGATGAGGAACTGAAAGCACAACTGCAAGTAGTCAAAACTTTTTTAGATAATACAAGAATGTCATTTGGTCTTAACAAATGTTCAAAAGCAACCTTTAAAGCAGGAACGCTGCAGCACCAAGAAAACATCAGTTTGGGACAAGAATGTGATATAAAATAACTTGAGCAAGAGGGAGTGAATACATATTTGGGAACTGATGAAAGATCGACAATAAAACATGAACAAATATGAATAAAACTCAATAAGGACTATTTTAGAAGACTTAAATTAATCCTGAAAGCAGCATGGACATCTTGGAACAAACTTCAAGTCATAAAAAACTTGCTCTTCCTGTCTTAACTTCCAGTTTTGGAGTGAGTGACTGGCCCCAAAAGGTGTTGGATGGATTAGACAGGAAAACAAGAAGGATGCTTCATGCTCATCAAATGATTCAATTCTGAGCTGCGTGAATTTCTCAATGATGCCTTAATGGGAAATTTTGTCAAAAGCCTTGGCTAAAACAAGATAGCCTGTATGTAGAGTTTTGCCTTCATCCAGGGCTTTGTTAACATTCTCAAAGAAGTTCTCCAAGTTTCATAAGCATGATCTACCTTTAACAAAGCAAAATTGTGTCTGGTCAAGAGTTTGAAGGTCACCTCTGACTTTGTTGATTAGGTTCATGATGATTCTCTACATGACCTTGCAGATAAGGCTGGTTAGGCTTATGGCTCTAAAGTTCCGATTATCAGTTGATGAACCCCTTTTGTGCAAGATACTTACTGCTGCTGTTTTCCACTCTGTTGGGACAAAGCCAGTACTTACACTGTGGATGAAGAGAGTCCCAACTGGTTCTGTTAGGTCCTGCTTCAGACCATTTAGTAGGCAGTCTGGAATGTTATCTGGTCCCATAGAGGCTGTGTTTTTGGCCATGGAGAGTGCAGTTATGACCTGCTCTTTGGAGGTACTAGGTAGAGGACTGGTGACAGATATGCCTTGGGGTATGTCTGTTGGGATGGGGAGGTGAAGTTTAACCCACATCTGTCTGCTAGCAGGTTTGCAATGTCCTCAGGGTCAGAATGAGTGGTATCATCCACTATTAGTTCAGCACAAAGTTGGCCCTTCCCTTTTAGATTTCTGATATATCTAAAGAATGCCTCCTGATTATCTTTAGCTAAGGATGCTAGTTTAGCTTTGTACTTGGCTTCAGAGGAATTTACATGATAGCTAATTTACTTGTTCAAGCTGTGGAGGGTGTCCTTCCTCTGCTGTGTCAGTTCTCTCTTGTTCTTAGACATTAGTTTCTTTCACTTGTATAACCTATTTATTCTTGATGCCCACCAGGACCTTCTTTTGATCCGTTCAGGTTCATCCTAGTCTATACCTTTGTATAGTTGTTTATGCAGGCCATTTTTGTACACCTATATATAGCAATCATTGTTGACAGTGGAAGCAGGGGGTTTACAACTATTTATGGCATCGCTTAGGAGGCTATAGTTTGCTTTGGAGAAAATTGTTATCCTTTTTGCTCTTGAGGGGGGTTAGGAATAATCATTTATTGGAACAAGACTGAATTCTGATCTGACTTGAACATGGAGGGTAACACACACAGTGGGTAGTGCAGAGACCTCCTATGTTGGTGAATACTAAGTCTAGGATATTTGAGCCCCTTGTGGATGTGCAGACTATCTGTTATAGAGCATTTATATTAACAAAGTCCAGGGATGTTAGGGTTAGCGTGTTTGTGCTCATATATGACTCCCAATCGATGGAAGGATAGTTGAAATCACACATGACCAAGGTGTTTGGCTGTATAGTGAGTGACTCAAGTAGGTTCAAGTAGGCAGAGTGGTTCTCATGGTTCATGGTGGGGGACCTATAGCTAACAATGAAATGGAAGGGGGTTTTACCAACAGTTAGTTGGACTTGGAGTAGCACTACGGAGTTGTACTGTTTGACCAGTCTTGGGGTGTATTTGTCTTTAATGAATATGTATACACCTCTGCCTTTGGCTCTTTCACACTCATTTTAAGGTCTGAGTGTGTGGTGTGGAAGGTATTGTAACTGCGTGGCCAGGGAGCTCTCTGTTGCCTTGAACCACATCTCTGTGACTGCACAGACATGGGCATCTTCCAAGGTAAATAGTGCTACCAGTGAGTGCAGTTTCTGATTTAAACTCCTTGCATTAAGCAACCTAACCTTTAGATTGTTTGTAGTAGATTTTATTTGTTTATGTCAGGAATTTAGTTGTTCTGACATTGCCTAAAAAGGCACTCTGGGGAGGCAAGCACCTTTGGCAGTAACTGAAAGCCAAGAGGCAACAGGTGAAGACCATCTCTGACAAAGCAGTGTGGTCTGTTGACCATATCTTCCTAGGCTGACAGATACTGGATCACCCTGGATTGACAACAGAAGCTAAGCCAATTGTTGAAGTCAATCATGTTTTGTTTATTTTGAGCCATCATACTGGGTGAAGGTGGAATGCTGCTTAGGGCTAGGAACATACCTGCCTGGAACAGATAATCTGAGAGCACAGTCAGTCTCTCTTCTTATAGTACAGTGAGGTGCATCTCCAGTCATTCACTTCAGCATGAACTATGATGGAGTCATAACGGTACTTGTTGCTGAGAGACTTGAGTGTGTCTGTGATCTGTTGGATCCTGGCACCTGACAGGCAGCTGACTGTGACCTTCTCTTTGTCCAGCCTGGTGAGATGGACATCTGTGTGTCTCACTATGGAGTCGCTTATGACCAAGACCTTTGGTTTTGAGGTGTTTTACTTTAGGGTCTTATTGGCTGAGACACTGTTGTGTGTATTATTATGTGTAGTGGATTCTGTTGGGTCTGCAGTGTGTGCAGTAGTTTTGTGCTTGGGAGATCTCTGATCTTTAAGCAAGCTTCTAGTGAGTACCTCAACATATGTGGGTTTATGTGTTGTGAGCTTGTTATGTGATAAGAGGTGAAATGTGTATGCTGGCAACATGTTTGATATCTGATTTGTTGTTATGTGACAGAATTAATTACAGAGTCATAGTGTAGCTATAGCACTCACATGTTGCATTAGTTTGTTTTAGAAGTAACTGGTTATAAGTATACATGAGGCAATTACTACATTGCCTCAGGATGCCAATACCAATCTGACTGCCTGGAGAACTGGTGGAAAACTGTCTGTCCATTATGGAAGCTATATACTGTAGTAACAGGTGGGGAGTAGGCTAGATGAAACAGGTTTAGCTGTAAGACTAACAAAAAGCATCTATTCTATGAAAGGCTATGGGTAGAAAAATGTGTCAATGCTTCACAATGCACAGCTGACTTTCTCACAGGACAGCAGTGTAAGCTCTGAGCAACTCTAGTAAACTGAGTGTAAACCTGCTCAAACATGATGCTGGAATGCAATAGGTTCATAGGTTCATAGGTTGGTACTAGGCTATCAGCCCTAGGGCCTATACAAGCCTAGCCATAACAATTCCCTGGCTATTTCTTCCCACACTATTTACTTTCCTGGACCCAAAGTAAGGCAAGAAAAGTTAAATGATGACAAGTAAAGTTAAATTATTTTAAAACACTAAACAAAGGGAAAAGCCAATCCTGAACCTTATTCCATCAATTCCCAATTCAGAAGGGTCATTGGCTGCACACTTCTGCCACAAGGGTGCGGGGGGTGGGGGCTTCTTAATGTAAGATGGCTAGTTTTAGTGCTAAAATGATACCAAAGTCTGGAATCAGCAAGTCTGAATCTAGCCAATGCTACAAAATGTAGAAGTACTAGAAATTCAAAGTGCAGAAAATCGCAATCACAATAGGAAAAAAAACAGTTTAAGTAAAGCAGCAATTCAGTAGACTCCTCCAATAAGAGTGTAGACAAGAAACATTCCTAGTGTGAAATAAGTGGTCTGGAACCTAAGTGCTTAAACCATAACTAAGACACTTTCAGAATAACAGACATGCTAAGCCTTCAACCAGCAATTCCCAGCTTAGAAAGGTGTAGGGTATCCTCTCCTGCCACAAGAGTCTAGACCACAAACCTTCCAAATGTAAAATAACTGGTTTGGAGCCCAAGTATTTAAATCACAACAAAGACAATTAGAATAACAGGCACAATAAGCATTCAGTCAGCAATTCCCAGCTCAGAAGGGCAAAGACTATCATATCCTCCAACAAGACTGTAGACTGCAAACCTTCTTAATGTAAGATAACTGGTCTGAAGCCCAAGTGCTTAAACCAAATGTAAGAGGCTTAGAATAAGTTACAATTTAATGGAATACCAGAGAGATGGCAGTGACATGTCTTTTAATCTACCCACATACATCATGTCATGGGTAGTAGGCCTGGTGTTATCTTGATAAGAAAGCCCTGTGGTCTGTCCAGCTGCTGCAAGTGTCTGATGAGGTTCATGCAAAAGAGAACATTATACTGTATAACTGTTCTGATGAGTTTGACTACAGTGCTGTCATACAACCCTAAGATCTGAATGTGATGGCGTGTCTTATGATGTGCACCATATGTATGTACTGGAAAACATTAAAGAGAAAAGTAAGGAAGTAATGAGACACATTGGTTCATAGATTAGTACTAAGTTAACTGCCATTGCGTGCCATTTTAAGCCTAGCCAATTATTCCTTGTGAGACTCAAACCCTGCACCTTGTGTTGGTAAGGCAAACACCTTAATCATTAAGCGACTTTACAAACCTTACAAGAGAATACACTAGAAAGTACTGACATGATGATGCTATCCACTGTATAATTTGGTAAGGCAAATATGTGACAGGTACAACTATCAGTTCAACAACACAAATGCAGATATACTAGGCACTAATGTAACATCAGACACAAAGCTTTTGTATCCCTGAATCCAAAAGAGAGAAAACAGGAATATAGCACAATTATCATCACTTGCACAGGCTGTTGGGGGGAAGGAGGCTTAGGCTGACCCAAAAGGTCAGTGAGTGTGTGTGAGTAAGAAAGGGAAGCAGGCAGGATGAACCATGTAATTGTTGTGTGTGTGTGTGTGTGTGTGTGTGTGTGTGTGTGTGTGTGTGTGTGTGTGTGTGTGTGTGTGTGTGTGTGTGTGTGTGTGTCAGTAGGAGTCCTCCATGTGAATGTGGTGTGTAAGAGTCTGCATGAAAACAGCCAAGCTCAGTGCTAGATCTACATTTTAGTATGTCAGACAGATGTAAGCAGTGCATGGTAGAGGTGACAGTTCATTGTTTTCACCTCTGAGCATGACAACTGGCTCTGCTAGGAGTTGCACCGGTACCTCCATGCCCAAGGTCAAAAGCGTGGTGCTACCTAAATATGACTGATGTCTGCTAGACATGCTTCCTTCATGAGAATACCCAAGTCCACATCCCCATGGTCTGCCACATCTGGGTGTGGACAGTGCACTCATTGATGGACCAGCAGAAGTACTGCCACGATGGCAGCATGATCAGGCATGATCACGTTGGCTATCAGCAGATGTTGCAGTTGATCTACACCCATGAAGACACCATTCCCCTCCCAGCAGATGTTCCATCACAGACATTGCTCATTCCATGACAGACACCTCTCGGTCCATCACAGACTCCCGTCATTCCAATGTGTCATTCATCTAATCCAGTCAATCATCGACACTGTGGAGGCAGTCATGCATGTCAGACTGTGTCACATCCACAACCCTGAACTTTTGTATGAAGTGCCTGTTTGAATGTGCCTGTGCCTCCATCATGGCCCTAAAAAACATGGGAGGAGACACCTTCACTGGGTGGAGGAGGGACAGCAAGCCCCCTCAAAGCATCCCTATCTCCCATCCTGCATGGCACCTCACCAACACTTTGGCACTGAAGCTGCAGTAGCCACACTTCCTCGCCCAATGTCCTCAACCTCCACCTGTCCAATATATATGGGCTCAGTGGACTGGGTAGGCATAGGTCTACTGGCTGTATCTGGAGAAAATGAAGAGGGTGGCTGGATGTCAACTTCTGTGTCAAATTCAACCTGTGCACCCTCTGACTGTGCCTCAGTTTCACCACCACCATCATAATCATCATCATCATATCTGTCTGATGAGACACTGACATCAGGTGGCACAGGACCCAAACTCTTACTGTCATGATCACCTGTGATAAAAAGGAGAAACACAGGCATACATTAATACCTACATCACTGTATTCCCGATGGTCCTGAAATAAGATAAGCAAGAGGTAAGAGCTACATTGTAACATTTAACAGTAAGATAGGGGGTACTACATGTACTCCTCTATATCTGCATTAGGTGTACATTCAACAAGAATGTGGCTGACAACTCCTAAATGAGCTTATCACTGTACCAGTCTTCAATTCCCCCACACCCTGCTTTGATCCACTCTGCTGTGATTTGTTCTGCTGGAGGATATTTGCCAGGAATTCCTCACTGGGGGCAAGAGGTGGTTCTGCATCAGGCCCACTCCCAGCTACCCTCTGGACTTGGGCAAACAGCAACTGCATATCTCTGTGCAGAGATAATCATGTCAGTGGCCCTGTGGTGTACCTGCTCATATAGCCAGCTGTGGCCGCTGACAGAATTTATGTTGGCAACAATCTGTTGCCATACTCTGAGCATTTATGGCTTATTGGGATGATCTCTTCCCAGAAGAAATGCTCCGTGTTGATGGAGTGCATCAATGATGATATTATTTTCAGCTTCACTGAGGAGGGTCTCCACCTCAGTGGCATTCTATGTCCTAAAAGACAACAGAATGATAATACACATGAGTATCACATGACTACAAAAAAACTATTACCAGATAAAACAGTAAAGGTTGGCAGTCAGTAGTACCCACTGGAAAAACTTGAAACAGTATACATATGTAAAATACTAACTACAGGCAGGATGCAAAAGAAGGAGAGTAGAAAAAGCAATATATCCTTGTATGTGCCATAGCGGTCACTCAACTTTGCTCCCCCTCAAAAGAACAGTCCATGCTAGTTTGCGACATAACACTAACTTTTCATTGCTTCCCCCACCCACAAAAGAACAGCACATAAACCATTTTGCTAATAAAACATCTCTGAAATGCTAAAAGTACTTTCAAATGACCTGTCCCCGAAGCATTTGTACACATATAACACACAACTTTCTATTTTCATGTATTGTAAATCATTTGTACATCTGAAATGGCTTAACAAACATGGCTATGCCATGAGTGCACTTCAAAACTAATGCATACAGATAGTGTAAAAGGCTTTACTTCATATTATTCATTAATATATTCCAGCATATTCACTATGTAGGTAACAAAATGTGACCATACCTCCTGGAGTTCAATACTCCTCTGTAAAAGATATATATATATATATATATATATATATATATATATATATATATATATATATATATATATATATATATATATATATATATATATATATATATATATATATATATATATATATTTATTTAAAGTCCTACAAACATGTAGCAAGTATCCTCACCATCAGTTTGGCTAGCTTTTTTATAATGGAGTAGATTATTAATGGATTTCATCTGTCTCGGCTTTTGTTTCAGAGATGCTAATTATAGCATAAGCATCTGAATTGCATGCTAATCAACCAACCTGGTGAAGCTATTCAACAAGTTATAAATCAACCATGCAGACTCCATGTTGTTTTTTTTTCCTGTGGATTTCAAAAGTAGCGGAGTACAGACATAGAAAGTCTACACAGACAGAATGTTAGGAGATGCTGCTGCTTAACTCCATTTATATGTGGTATGGCTTCAGGCAATGCTGCTGCCAATAGGCCTAGGCCAAGATGGATAAGAGTTTTCAGGCCGCAATTAAATTATCACAGCATACATGACATGGACATTGTAGAGTGCTACAGTGTGAACAAGTATACAAAACAGGAACTCTGTGACCTCTGCCAACCTCAACTCAGAGCCAGAGCCTCTACCTCCCCATGTATTGGCTGTGCATTGCTTGCATCACAGTCAGCCCTGAATTAACACTGTGGCAAGTGCTGCATTTACAAGGTAAGTCCTGAACATGTACTGTATGGTATAATAATATTATGACATATCCTTGTATTTCATCACTTGGCACAGTGAACACTTACAAGGTGGGAGATTTGTACAGAAATTAATGTAACACATGACAGCAGAAAGTTATTTGACTTGTATGTGTCCATTACTAAGTAGTAGGTCTCAGGCCTCAAAGATTCATACATTGATACTTCCCCAAAGTACTGATGATCACTTCATGCCCTAAGTTTATAATGGGAAATCATAACAAAGAGAATTAGAAAGTAATGAGCCACTTAGCAGTTTCCAGCTTCACCACCCTCACAAAATCATATAGACAGGATGCAAAACAAAGGGAGTACAAGAGCAACATATCCTTGTTTGTGCCATAACAGTAGCTCAGCCTGGGTCCACCCTCTTAAAGAACAGTAGACCCTTGCATGTGCCATGAGTGGAAAACACCTTTGCTCCCCCAAAACAGCAGTCTATGCTTGTTTGTACCATCCAACCTACCCTTCATTTGATGGCAACTGCATAACATTGTGCTCCCAGTTAATATCCTTATGCATTTTAAGGTAAATGATATAGACTTGCTTACAGACTGCATGTCTCTGACTGGTGAGATAACTGATGAATGACCAAGAAACACAGAAAGATAGGAAACAGCTGTATATTTGCAAGGAATAATCAAAATAGGTTGTGTAATCAGTAAGTGCACTACATTCAAATATATTAAATATAATACATTTACAAATAGCAGATCATGCCTTTATATCAGTGTACATTCAGTTGCACTTGGTTATGTGAGGAATTACTTCATGTATTTAATGCAAAGCTGTTTGTGTGGAAAAGATGGATAAGTTTCCCCTCTTGTTTTCAGATGGTGCATTGGAGTAAGAGTTTGGATCCAGACCTATGCAGTCATATTTCATGTGTACTAACATTTTCTACAGTGTATGTCATAGATTAATTTTCCTCATTTTAACTATTTCTTCATTTTTTATAATTTTATTATTTTTTGTGGGGACACTGATTGCACCATGTGCCACTTAGCATAAACAGCTTTGGATATGCACATCTCATTTGCGTGAAGAGTGTCAGTGCACAAACTGGACAAATGGGACACCCAGCTAGAAGACAGGACTCAGACAGCCACAAACATACACCGGATGCATTCAAATAATAATATAAGCCATCAAGCAAACACATTTCCTGGCAGTGTGCACTCTTGCATAATGTGTCTGTGTGATAGTAAGTGATGAGCAACACTTTCAAATGTTGCAAAATCAGAAAGTATGATACCTGCATTTGGCAGGAAAACATCATTCTACATTGGTCTTGATCTGTGGTAGGCATGGCTGGCATTCCTGGAGAGGCTTTGATATTTCATGCTCAAAGATGGGGCGGCCAGGAGTCTAAAGTGTTTGTTGGGCACCTAGTGAATGAACATGGGCCCAGGCTTTTGAAGAGGAACTATCGTGGGTCAGATTACAAGGCAGAGACATGGAATAGTTTGACCAGGGCTCTGACCTGTGCTACCAGTATCCCCCACACTGGTGAACAATGTAGGAATCATTGCAGAGACCTCAGGATAAGGAAGACAGATACCCTCGACAGTTGGATCAAGGAAGGTAGGACTAAGAGGTACCTGACCTGACAGATGTATAAGTATCACTTATGAAGACTACTTGAAAGAATTAAAAGCTGGATATAGTCAGGATTTGTATGCTTAATGGTATTCTATTCTGTTTTTCCTGCAACTGTCATAGACCGAGAACTGACTTTGTATGTGATATGTATGCATCTGAACAGTACTGTTATTTTAGCATTAACAGTAAAGAGGCCTTTATTGTTTTATTCTACAGATGTATCAAACTGAGCATTTATTTATCAACTATAATGGGAAAGTATGCATGCATTAGTCTGGAGGCCAAAACAACAGTTCACTGTTAAAGAGTAGTCATTGGTTGTGCCTTCAAAAACCACACTTCCCAAATATACAATACTGTTAAGTTTTCATCAATATTGCAATGTAATGTCAGAGCTCTAAAGCAGTGGCAACAATGTACTGCTGTAAACTGTAATCAGTATAATTGGAACATGCATGCATGCAATATATGCATACATCAAGGATTGCTTGCTGCAATCTGTAGTATATTGTGCATCTGTTAGGAGCGGCATAGTCTTAACAGTAAACAAGGTATTTGTTAGGAGTTGATAGTCTTAAAAGCAAAAGTAACAGAATAAAGTCAAACAATTGTATCAATGCTTTGTATGTCACATATGAAGTTACTAATGTTCTCCCCTTATTTCTCTCACCCCAACCCCTATCTTCTCTTTTTATTATTATTATTTATTTTTAATTTTTAATTTTTTTGTTTTTCCCACAGCACAGCAGGGTAGGCCTGTCTGACAGGATCCTCCTGTCCCCACTCCACCAACTACAGCACCGCTGCCCAGCACATCTGCTGTGCTACATGGCAGCACCCTCCTCTGCTGCCCATGCACTACCTGGTTGCTCAGGTAGTTCTGCCTCACAGTATAGACCAGTGTTTCCCTCTGGGAACAGTGTCAGAGGTGGTGAGTTTATCACTCACAATGAACTACCAGGGTTGCTGTAAAGGATTGTGAACCACACAGTTGGTGCACATCTACACTAGAAGGAGACACTGCTCTCCATCATTGTACTGAATAACACAAGGAGGTGCAGTGAGGTGGCAGTGATGATAGTCCAGTGGGTGATGACTCAATTGTCACTGTTACCAAGCTTGATGTCCATGGGTTTGCGATGTCCCCAACCTCACCTCAATCATGTTCACCGACCTCTTGTGTCCTTCACCATCCCTGTCTTTTGTCTTGTTTGTCCCAATTTTTTTTTTTTTTTTTGAGAGAGAGAGAGACAGAGAGAGAGAAATGTTGGAGAAAGGATGTAGAAATGCCTGGGTGAGGTAAGTTGGGCAGGTGAGGAAGCAATTGCAGACAGACAAGACAAACAAGACAAGAGACACGGATAGTGCAGGGCACAAGATGTGGGTGAACACCATGGTTGGGGAGAGGGTGGGAAATCTAGGTCCCATGTACTTTGAGGCAGTTGACAGTGAGGCTCTAGCCCTCACCCAGTGAACTGTGATCATTGTCACGTCACTGCACCATTGATTGCAGTGCTTGATCTCTGCATTTCCTACTTGTACTCTGAATGAGGATGGAGAGCATGCACTCTATACAGAGTAGGCGGGCACTCACAGTGCAGCACACAATCCTGCACACCACCCATGGCAGTTCCCGTCAAGTGAGAAACTCACCACCTCCACCACTGTTCCTGGGGGAAGACACAGGCCAGTCCTCCAATGTAGAACTACCTGAGGGGTTGGGTAGTGCAACAGTGGCAGAGGGGGTGCTACCAGTTTGTGCATCAGATGTGCTGGGCAACAGTGCTGTAGCAGGTGGAGTGTGGGTAGGAGAATCCTGTGGGACAGGTCTACCCCACTGTGCTGTGGGAAAAAAACAAACAGTAAAAAAATTAAAAAAGCAAGATAAAATGGTTGCAGTGAGAGGAAAAAGGGAGAACATTAATAACTTCATATGTCACATAGAAAGCACTGATACGTGTATTTGACTCTATTCTGTTACCTTTACTTTTAACACTACAAACTCCTAATACATTTCTTTATTACTTTTAAGACTATCCAGTTCATAACAGAGGCACATTTTAGTACAGATTGCAACCACCAATCCTTGATGTGTTCATATATTACACATATGCATTTTCCAATTATACTGACTGCAGTTTACAAAAGGCCATTTGTGCCACTGGTATAGAGGTATGAAGTTACATTGCGATAATGATGAAAACTTAACAGTATTGTATATTTAGGAAGTGAGGTCTTTGAACCCACAACTGATGACTACTCTCTAATACTGTACTCTTAGTTTCTCCTGCAGACTGCTGTACGCATACTTTGCTTTTACAGTTTAGGGATGCATGTTCACTGTTATTTAAGAATATGGCACCATTGCTTTATACTACAGATTAAGGAATGCATATTTTCTTTTACAGTTGAGATACGCATGCTTAATTTGATATAACTGTATTAAATACCAGCTAAGTGTTCCTTAACTTTTAATGCTACTAAATTACTATACAAATTACTATTATTATTAAAATACTATTTAGACAGTACTGTTTGGATGCATACATACCACATGCTTCTTCCATCCTTAACAAACGTGGAGTATGTGGGACCTGAATTTCGAGGCTTGCTCCATAGCAGCTGTGGAAAAAATAGAACAGAATACCATTAAGAACACCAGTCTTGACTATATTCAGCTTTTAACTCTAATAATTACTCACAGAAATTGATATTTACACATCTGTGGAATGTCTCCTGTACTGAACATCCCCATCCAATGGTTGAAGATATCCCACTTCCTCCTCTGAAGGTCTTCAGAGGGATATCTGCATTGCTCACTAGTGTGGAGATACCTGTAGCACTGGTCATAGCCCTGGCAATACTCTTCCAGTCTTCAAAATGTATGAGTCTGAATAGTCCCGCTGCAGCAACAGAGACCCATTCTACTTAAGTAGGAGTCCAACAAAAACTTTAGACTCCTGAACACTCCACCTCTGCACCTGGAAGTGGACTCCCTGACCAGTAACTCCAGACATGCCTGCCATAGCTGAAGCTCAATGTAGAATGAGCATTTCCCACCAACTGCATTTTATATCCTGATGTCTTCCTGCCAATTGCACATCTTGTGCTTACTGAGAGTGTGCACATTTTGGTTTGCAGCATTTGAAAACTTTGTGCATTGCTTAGCATCAAGCAAACATGGTATGAGAAGGTATGTCATTCTGAGCAAAGGATTTTCCCAATATTAAGTGATGTGCAATAGTGGCAATCACTGCAATTCCAAGATTATTTGGTAGATAGGCACTTGTGTGTAAATGTTCTAGTCAAATGGACCATGTTTATGGTTCTCCTAAACTTACAGCTATTGTGACAAGAAAGTTGAAAAAACAGCTGTTCATGTTGCACTTCATTGCTATAATCTGCAATCTCACAACAGTAAAACAAAATTTGCACATCTTGTACTATAACCCCAGAACATCTGCACTCCAAACCTACACTTAACATCTGCTGCCACAGGATTAGCGACACGATATGCCCTATCTTATTATTTATTGTAAAGTTCTTACTGTTGATTGCAACACAATGCCACTTACTGTGTATGCATAATGGCCAATAGTATTAATTGAATAAATCGGGTTTATGTTTGTGGCTTGCTGGGTCCAGTTTGCAACCTTTGTGGTCTATTCCTCTGGTTTATGTGCTGCTGCGCTTTACCCAAACTAGGTGAGCACAGCCAAGAAGGTTTGTGCTAAGCAGTGCATCACACAACTACTGACCTAAAAAACAAAACACACAAACAAAAGAACAAAGGGGAGACTGTCCAGATTTTTGCAGAATGTCCAGATGTTTGCATCATGTTTTTGGGCTGTACATTGTAAAATATGTGGTTTACTGGAAAATCACTGAAGACTGAAGTCGATACATAATGACATGCATTTCAGTTTCGTACTTTATATCCTTCAGAAAATGCATGCTAACATGGATCCCATTATTCTACCTACTTTCTACAGTTATCAGAATAATATAGTACATTTTCCCGACTTTTGGCCCTTTGTCCCCCCATTAGTTTAGTGTTTGTCCAGATTTTTTGCACTGAAAGGTTGGCTGGTACGATCTGCATTCAGACTACAGGTTTCATGGCCAGCACCACTGATGCAAGCCACAAAACCTTACTCATGTGCCCTGTGCATCATTAACATCCATGGCATGATGCTGTGCGATGTGCAGTACTGCGTATGCAAAAAACACTCCATGTAGGCTCTGAGTGGACTCAACATGGAGTTTGTCGAATCAAGACCTATGAATGTGAACTTACAAAGATAGATCAGTACTGTTTTACTATTAAATCTAGAAAATGTAAGAAATTGTTAAGCGATGAAAAACAGTATGAAACACATACAGCCTACCATTTAGAAACTGGTAGTAATAAAAAGGAGTTTGAGAAGGAAGTGATACTTAATGATGCACAAAGAGTACATCAGAGTGAATGTCAAGGTGAATTACAGGAAAAGTACCCAGAGGATAGTCCAGTGGAGACACAAACCCCAGAAGAGGATTTTGACCCAAACAATCCTTTAGAGTTTCCACCACTCAGAAGGTTGAAAAGAATAGCTGTCCATCAATAAGGAGTGGAGGCTCATCAGAATTACTCATGCAAGTCTCAACCTCAGACATTACAGTATTGGATATACAGCAACAACAAACAAGAGCAACAAAAGAGGAAGGAGAAGTGGTAGATGGAGAGTAAGATCCACGACAACCTGAATAACAAAACATATGAGATTTGTCCACCTGTGAGAAGTGGGGTAATCTTCACATATACAGACTATAGAATTTTCAGCTATAGTCATTTGAAGGGGAATAGTAATTATTTTCTCTATTTGAGAACCATTTCACCTTTGTTCTAACAAAAAGATTTGATTTAGTTGTTTATCTGCTGGAGTTAAATTATTAGAAAACTCAATTTAGCAATACAGTTCAAAAAAGAAAAAAAGAACTTGAACATGAATAAGAAAGAGATATTAAAGAAAAAAAAGTACTTATATTCCTGTATCTAATCCTGCAGTGCAAGCATTTGAGAAGACTTGTGAAAAGCATACCTACAATATGCATTTAAATTGCAATAAATACAAACATTCTGATCTTACTAAAGATAACAGAATATTATTAAAATCAATTTTAAATGACATGGGCAGTATTATTAAAATCACTTTTAAATTACATGGGCGGTGGTGGTGCTGCGGTAGCGTTGTCGCCTCACAGTAAGACGTTGTCCTGTTTGATTTTCATCTAGAGCGTCTTCTGCGTGGAGACATGCGTGAATGGACGTACCTTCGTTGAAGGTTGTGCATCAGGGCTGGCAACTCGGCACGTAAAAATCTACTGCCAATCATTAGTGGACCAGAGTTCCACTGTGGCGACCCCTAACCAGGAAAAGCAGAAAGACACAACAACAACTTTTAAATGACATGTCCCTTAGACCCATGAAGCTGAATGAATGGGGTGTCATTGCACTTTATGATGCCATAAATTACATGAGTGAAATGTTTTTCATATTACAAAATAGTGATGTCTATTTGGAGACTTCCAGAAATGAAGTCAGCATGGCATACAGAGGAATGGCATTGCATTTAAAGGATTGTTTATCACAATGGTCCATTTCTATTTCATTGTCTGAGAGTAATGCTACTCAATGCTAGAAGTCTAAACCACAAAATGCACTCACTCGAGGCACTCCTTAAAATGGAGAACATCGACATCTGTGCAGTGACAGAGACCTGGTTCAAAGCTCCAGAAAGCACCCCTGCATTACCAGGCTATAATTCATACCACACCTTTCGGCCACCTAACCCAGAACGAATCACTAAAGGTGGAGGCATGTCCATATTAATTAAGGATATCCACACCTACAGGCTAGTTGCACAGCATAATGCATCCTAGATTATCCAAGTGCAACTAACTCTGGGCAAGACCGCAATCCAAATTGTAGCTTGCTACAGACCCCCCACCATGCCCAGGATTCCCACTCCTCATTTCTTGATGCACTGGAAAGTATTAGGGTACAACCCAACACTGTAATAATGGGTGATTTCAACTACCCCATCATTAACTGGGAAAACTACTCATATACCAACTCTTTTGCTCAACGTTTTCTGGAATTCATAAATTCCAGTGCCTTGGATCAACTTATTCACACCCCCACCAGGGGCAGCAATATCCTAGACCTGGTCATTACCAACATGGGCAACCGGTGTTCCAAACCAAAGGTCATTTCCTCGTTGATTAGATCCGACCACAAGCTAATCACCCTAGACATCCACATCCCACCCCTACCCCCAATTAGGGAAACCACTGTAAAAAACTTCTCCAAAGCCAACTTCACATTTCTTAAGACAGAAGTGGCAAACTTCATGACACCCATGCAGACGGACAATAGAGGTACGACTGCTGAATCTTACAGAAATGCACTTTATAAGCACTTACACGAGTGCATGGATCATGCTATCCCTAATGGAACTAAGATGCTATCCTCCAAAAAAAGGAAGCCAATCTGGTGGTCCTCTGCCATAAACAAACTCTACAACAGAAGAAAGAAACTGTTGCAAAAAAGAGTAAAATCCCATGATTGGAGGAACTCCCTGGCCAACCTCAGTAAGAAGCTGAGATCCCTCATAAAATCCTCCAAAGCTAGTTACAAAAACAAAAACTCTCAAGACAACCACAAAGAATTCTTTAGCTATGTCAAGAATCTCAATGGCAACACCCAGATCTGCTCTGAGTTACATCACAATGGCACTAAATATACAGAACCAATTGATATTGCCAACATCCTGGCAGGTAGGTTCAGTGCTAACTTTACCCCCCTCTCACCCTCTAGAGGGCCCATCTCTATACCGGAAGAATGCAAAGTTCCTGTAATCATGGCTGCACAGGTAAAAAACACACTCTCCAAAGCTATGAATGCAGCATCCATGGGACCTAGCAATATCCCAGGCTGCATTCTACATGAACTACAGAACAAACTGGCACCCCCACCTAAGTACCATGTTCAATCATAGCCTCACCTCAGGCTTTGTGCCCAATGAATGGCACACCACGATGGTTATCCTAGTTCACAAAGGGGGAGCCAAAATCGACCCCGTGAACTACCACCCCATTAGCCTGATGAGCCTGGTCTGCAAGGCCATGGAATGTATCATCATGGAACTCATAAACAAAGACATTGGTAATCTCCAAACTCTGGACCCTACCCAGTTCGGGTTTGTAAAAGGCAGATCATGTCTCTAAAACCTGATTGATTTCTTTGAAGCAGTCACCAAAGACATAGATGAGGGTAAGGTGGTTCACACAGCTTATCTAGATCTCGCCAAGGCTTTCAACACCATCCCCCACTCTGGAATTAGAGATAAGCTCATTAAACTAGGTATAAATCCCTATGTCACAAGATGGATTGCCAACTGGCTCATGGACAGAACCCACACTGTGAAAGTAGCAGACTTCAAATCTGACTAGAGACCTGTGACAAGTGGAGTACCACAGGGTTCAGTCCTGGGTGCTCTCCTGTTTGGTATCTACTTCTCTGAAGTACAGGCTAACACAGAAGGTCTTTGGTTAACAAAGTTTGCAGATGACTGCAAACTATGAGCCATAATCAAAACTCCTAATGATGTGGACATACTACAAAAGGGCCTCACTGAGGCAGATGCCTGGTGTCAAAGCCATGGCCTGAAGCTCAATGCCAAAAAGTGCATTGTCATCCCCTTTGGTAAAAACTCTGTACCCATGAACTACCACATAAGTGGTAGTCTACTTAATGCCAAAAGTGTGATAAGAGACCTTGGGACACAGGTGGAAAGTAATCTCTCCTTTGATAATCACATCGCCACAGTGGTCAGGAAATCCTTCTACATGGCTCACCTCATCACAAAAGGTTTTTCATCCGAAAAAAAGAGGTCATTGTTCCCTTCTACTCATCACTCATTAGACCCATTATGGAGTACAACACCCATTTTTGGTATGTACCTCACAAGACATCTACAACAACTGGAAAGGGCACAGAAATACCTCACAAAGAGGATTACTGGCCTCAAACAGATGCCCTACGCAGACCGTCTCAAAAAACTCCAGCTTTACTCTGTCGCATATCGCCTACTTAGAGGTGATCTCTGCCTAACATACAAAGCTATGTCAAACCCCGAGCTGTTAGACATGCTCCACTTAAAGAAATCCCAATCCGTCCGAGCTACATGCTGTAGGGACCTAAACCTTGTCACCACAATAAATAGAACATGCTGGAGGGATAAGATTCCTGTCCCAGAGACTTCCCATACTCTGGAACAGACTACCTATCTATGTGAAACAGAGCTCCTCATTAGCACTCTTCAAGAAAAATCTTGATTATTGGTTGGGAAATAGGAAATTCACCCCAGCGATCACTTCTGTGGCTCTGCTCGACAGTGGCACAGGAAAATAATTTTCTTGGGTGGCGAAAGCCAGGGTACCTTTTTGGCTAGGCTTATATAGACCCTAGGGCTAATAGCCTAGTACCTACCTATGAACCTATGAACATATTTATGAATTTTTAGATAACTCTACTCCTATTATACCAAAAATGTTTGGTAATCCAAAGGTTCATAAAAATATATCTAAGCCGTTCTTTAGACTTACTGTGGCAGCCCAGTTGTCCACAACATATCCATTGGCTGTTTTTGTGGACAGGACATTGAAACCAGTATTGCTACAAAGCTTGAAGGACACCTGGAATTTTTTCTGAGATTTTCACCCTATATTTGGGAGAAGAATTTAAAATTTCTAACAACTGACATTGTGGGCTCATTTAGCTGTATTCCATGTAATGACAGATTGCAGCTTTTTAATGAAACATTTATTTCTTGTGAATTTCTTTCAGAAACACAAATTTTGGTTGATTATGGATTTTATAGACATAATTTTTACCAATAATTTTGTAAATTTTGAAGGAGAAATATACAAACAGGTTAAAAGTGAGACAATGGGAGCAGCTTGTGCTCCCACTTTTGTCAATTTGGTGATATTAGTTTGGGAGAAAAAGCATTCCCATTGTAAAATATATTTATATTTTGGGATGATACTTTCATCCTACAGGATGGTTCAGAAGAACATATATCATCATTGATGAAATATATGGATTTAACAACTGAGTTCTTCAAGTTTACTTACCTTTCATAATTTGTATTAGTTTAATTATTTAGGTATAACCATAATAAAAAGAGAATCAGGTTTTGTATCTACAATATATAGAAATCCAAACTTTTCAAATGTATCTGCATTTCAGCAGTATTTACCTCTATATCTATAAAAGAAGTTTAGTTAAGGGTCAGTTTGTTAGGTTAGCTAGAATGATCCCAGACAAACAATTATCAGTAAAGGAGATTGAAGAACCAAAAGAGATGTTCTTTAACAGAGGATATACCTAAGCTATAGTTAAAGAAATAAGTGAAAAGGTAGTTAATGAATGGGTTAGTAGGTATAAACCCTTATTGGAATAGTGTTGTACAGAAAAACAACTACTAGAAATAATAATGACAAATATTTAGATAAAAGTTTGGATATGGAAAAATCTTTTCATATGGCCATTGATGTAGATCACAGTGTCTTCGTGCCATTAATAAGCATAGTAAGAGATGAATGTGCACATATAAATAGCCTGGTGACATTTTGAAAATGCAGCCAGTGAGTAAGCATTTGAGAATGAATGTAATTAGTTTGTATATGAGTTACCTAAGTTAAAGTCAATAGCTATAATCAAAATGTGTTTGTACATAATAAAGCTGCTTGAGCAGAACCCAAGAAGACCCATGTATTATATCGAGACAAGACAAGTGACATGTTGTCAGAAGTGGGATTCCAGAGATTTATATTCAGAGCCATGAGGTGCAATGATAACAGTGAAGGTGAACTAAGAGAAACAAGCATGATAAAGAGCCCAAAAAGAACCAAAGGTAATGAAAACTTGCATGGTTTACTTTATAGAAAAGATGAAACAGAGCATTACAAGGGCACAAACTGCATTATTAAACACGGAAGAGGCACAAAAGGTTTATTAATTAAGATTAAGATATTTGACAAAACAAGTATGTTTAAAGCACAATGAATATGTTTAAAGCAAAATGAGTATGTGTGAAGCAAAACGAATGTGTTTAAAGCAAAACGGGCATGTTTAGAGTAAAACAAGCAAAAGAAAAGTGCAATGTGTATGAAAAGAGATTAAACGTGCAAAACAAATATAACAAGGGTAAAAAAAGGCACATTAAGCATAAATAAAGCAAGGCAACTGCATGTTTTTGGTAAAGTTCTGTGTTTTGGCATAACTATGACTTTGTATTGTATCAATGGCATAACTAGAGTTATTTGAAGTATCTCAAAGTGTGTAAAAGTGCTTACAGTGTGTGCTTATTATTGTGCATGTATTCTGAAGAGTTTAATTGTATGCAAAGTGCAACTATTTCATAAAGTACAGTCAAAGTGCAGCCATTTAGAGAAGTTTCTTGTGCCGGATGTGTCTATTTTCAAAGTGCCACCATTACAGAGTGTTTCTTGCACTGTAAAGAATTATCTAGCAAAGTATCGCCTTTTTGGGAAGTTTCTGTGTGCCATGTACTGTCTATTCACAAAGTGTGGTTACTTTGAAATGTTTCTTACTCTGAGCTTCTTCTGCCCAATTCATTCACACAGTTCAGTTATTTGAGATGTTTCTTAAAATTATGATAAATGAAATTTGCTGTATGACAATTTCAAGAGTGCTAAAGTGCCCGAGAAACTTATTTTGAAAAATTCAGTCATTCAGAGGCTCCTTGTGCCATTGTGCAAAGTTACAAGTCTTGGCATAAATTTCTGGCATATGTGTATGTGTGTGTATCCATGCATATTTCTAAAGAAAAAAAAATCCTTTACTGGTTTGTATTGATATGGCAGACAGATATTGAAAGCCCTCGGCACTTGTATTTGATCAGAATATTGCAGAGAATTGGAGAATATTTGAACAAGAGTACGATATTTTTATACACACAGCTTATTCTGACAAAGATGCATGCACCAGGGCATTCATTTTGCTAAACCTAGCTGGGTCAGAGGCCATTGAAAGAGAGAATTCATTTGTGTATGCACCAGCAGTATATTAGAAAGAAGGTGAAACTTGTCATGTTATTGTACAGGCTGAATCAAGGGAAGACCCCAAGTGTTTGAAGTGCAAATTCAGGGAAATGTGCAACCCCCAGACAAATATTACATTAGAGAGGCATTTGTTTTACACAAGAGATCAGAAACCAGGGAAGGCTGTTGCAGCTTATATTACTGACCTGAGAAACAAGGCTAAAATGTGTTAGTTTGGTGACTTAAAAGATGAGTTGATAAAGGACAGGCTTCTGTGTGGCATTAATAGTGCTGCTTTGAGAAAGATTTTGCTTTGTGACAGTGATTTAATGTTGAGTAAAGTTATTGAGATTTGTCAAATCCATGAAATTACAGAAAGACACATAAGTATGCTTGCAAATGACAAGAGCATGATTTCAGCAGGCTCCAGAGCAAATGTAGATAGCATGCAACAAGTGCCAAACTGAAGCAGGCCTAAGCATATGGCATTTACAGCCCCTGCTGGTTTGCCAGGGAAACCACATAGTTTTCCAGCAAGTTCTAAGAAAGGAACATGCTCAGTGCAGTACATGCATGAGTCAGCAAAACCCAAATCTAGCTTTATTGTTAACTGTCACAGTTGTAGTGCAAATCATGAGTCTAAAACAGAAAAATGCTTAGCATTTGGTGAGCAAGTGTAAAAAATGGAACCGTTTTCAAAAGTTTTACAAATCAAGTAAACCTCACACAGTTACAAAGACAGGCCACTTAAAAAGGCAAACTGATGAAGTGGAATTGCATCAGTCTACTTTCTATGTAAATGGTGTATCCGTAATTGGTGAAAAGGTCAACACAGTGAACTTATTGGCAAGGAAGGAAATGTTTTTTACTGTCCAGATCAATGCTAAATCCACTGAGCTCAAAGTAGGCACTAGTTCAAAGTGCAATGTTATATCAGCAGACACATTTGCTAAGGTGAGAACTAACAAGCAACACAATGTGGCTAATAGTGCAAAATGTGTTGCTTATGGAGGTGAAGAAATTAAAACCAAAGGTTCAGTAGTGCTTTCATGTTATTTGGCTGAACTGTTACAACTTGCTTTTCTATGTAGTTCAGAGACCTGTGCAGTCATTATTGGG
This sequence comes from Protopterus annectens, assembly GCF_019279795.1. Taxonomy (NCBI): domain Eukaryota; kingdom Metazoa; phylum Chordata; order Ceratodontiformes; family Protopteridae; genus Protopterus; species Protopterus annectens. The sequence goes on along the minus strand of NC_056725.1, from coordinate 1,064,415,409 downwards.
TCTCAGAAATAGTTTGAGAATGAATCTGCTTTTTTTTTACCAAAGATGTTCATCATATAAACTTATATCTTAGTTCTAAATTTTCTGAAACCATTTCCTCAGAATATGCTGATGTTTTCAATAGTAAGTTGGGAAAATTTCCAGTTGTGTATTCTATGAAGTTAGACCCAGAGGTCAGTCCAGTAGTCAGAACAATGAGAAAAGTTCCAATAGCTATGCAAGATAAAGTCAATACTCAGTTGGATAAAATGGTGCAGCAAGGTGTCATTTGTCCAGTTACAGAACCAACCGAATGGGTGTCGTCTACGGTAGCAGCCCACAAGAAAGGCTCAGACAAAATAAAAATATGCATTGCCACAAGAAATTTGAACAAAGCATTAAAGAGACCATATCATCCAATGCTGACAGTTGAAGAGGTTGCTGCCCTAATACCGAATACCACTGTATTTTCTGTCCTAGATGCAAAAGTTCATTTTGGCAAGTGATGCTTGATCGCAAATCCTCATTACTGATACTGACCACTTTTGGTACCCCGTTTGGCAGATACAGATTCCTGAGGATGCCATTTGGAATAAATTCTGCAAGTGAAGTCTTCATGTGCAATGGAGCAAATATTTTCAGGTTATCATTGTGCCATAATAGTAGATAATTTATTGGTTGGAGGCAATGGTGAAGCAGAGTATGACAGAAACCTTAAGAGAGTCCTAGACGGAGTACGTGAAGTGAACTTAAAGCTCAATCCTCTAAAGTGCAAATTCAGACTACCAGAAGTTACATATATAGGTTATTTATTTGCCAGCACTGGCTTAAGACCAGACCCAACTAAGCAAGCAGCTATTCTTGAGATGTCAGCACAAGATAATATTCAAGCTCTATACTATTTTCTTCACATGGTCAACTAACTAGGCAAGTGTATACCAGACTTTAGTGAGTTGACAGCACCTTTAAGAGAGCAAATCTGCAAAAATGTTACATGGTCTTGGTTGGAACAGCACCAGAAGGCATTTGAAGACCTTAAGCAGAAAACTGCCACCTCACCTACATTAAGATAGTATGATGTCAATAAACCCATCAGGAAGTCAGACCAGTAGCCTATGCATGCAGAACACTTACTCAAACTGAGATGCAGTATGCTCAAATTGAGAAAGAACTTTTGGCAATAGTATCTGCATGTTCAAAGTTTCATGATTATATCTATGGTTGAGCTATTCAAATTGAAACTAATCACTAACCTCTAGTTACCATTCTAAAGAAGTATATGCATTCAACTCCAGCAACATTACAAAGAATGATGCTCAAACTACAAAAGTACAACTTCAAAATTGTCTATACAAACAGCAAACTTCTTTATCTGGTTGATACCTTATCCAGATCTCCCAAAAATACAGTGGAACAGCTTGACACAGAGAAGTTTGAATTTGACGTAATGGCAGTGCATAATTTTTCTACCATGAGACTTGATGAGCTGAAAGATCATACAAAGACTGATCCAATTTTGCCAAAGCTCTACCACTACATTAATGATGGATGGCTGTCAAAGAAATCTAGTGTACCACCTGAAGTGCAAACTTGTTTTCCTTACAGAGGTGAGATGTTGATGGAAGTTGGCATTATTTTCAACGGTCCTGAAATTGTTCCTGCTTCCTTACAGCATGAATATATCCAGATTTTGCATCATGGCCACACAGGTTATGACTCTACCAAAGGAAGGGCGATAGAACTAGTATGTTGGCCTTTGCTAGTGAAAGACATTGATAAAGTACGTTCTTCTTGTTCAGTATGCAATAGTACTAAACCGCATTTGCAAAGAGAACCACTTCAGCTACGTTAAGTTCCTGAATTACCTTGGTCAACAATTGCCACTGATATATTCAAGTGGACAATCAGCATTACTTGGTATTGGTAGGCTCTTACTCAAACTGGTTTGAGATTGATTTGCTACCTAACCTAACATCCACTGCTCTTATCACTAAGTGGAAAAGTCATTTCTCAGTCCATGGTAGTCTACACAAAGTTTTTTCTTGACAATGGTACTCAATTTACTAGTCAGTTGTTTCAGAAATTTGCAAGAGAATGGAACTTTGTACATGTTACTAATAGTCTGGAATATCCACAATCAAATGGATTAGCTGAACATGTGGTACAGAGTGCAAAGCAATTACTTGAAAGGTCAAAGCGTGACAATACCAATATCTTTTTGAATCTACTTAATCTCAGAAACATACCCCATGATGGTATACTTGGCTCACCTGCTCAGAGACTTCTATCCAGGAAAACCAGAACAACATTGACTGTTAGTTGCAGTTTACTGAGGGCTAAAGCTAAAAATAGCAGAACCACCAGAGCCCAATTATTCAAGAAGTGCTCTATCCAGAAGTCCAGTTATGACAAATCAAGCAGATTTCTTTGTCCATTGAAAGAAGGAGAGACAGTGAGGATACAAATGACAAAAGGTTTTGACATGATTGGTCAGGTCACAGGTGTTTGTACCAAGCCAAGGTCCTACTTTGCAGATTCTGAGGATGTGGAGTACAGGAGGAATCACAGGTACCTCCTTCCTGTACCAGAATTGTTATTGCAGCGTACAGACTCTAAGTCTCAGAATCAAGCAGACATCATTCCTATTCCAGAACATGCTGTACCATCTGATTCCAGTCCTAAGAATGTTGATGACACTCCAAAGGTTAAACACTCTAAAGAAATAAGTCCAGTTGCTAAGCCTAAATTCTAGTTTTAAATCACATGATTTGGTCACACATCCAGACCTGGTGTGAGATACATGGTGATTTGTACATAACTGTATATAGGTACCCAGTTCTGTATAATGCATGTCAAAAAGCTATTTGTACCACTTGTATGTTAATTGATAACCTCTGTATCACATTTTCTAAAAAGAGGGAAGATACAGAGCGCAGTGTGTATGTCTCTTTAAGAAGCATAGCAAGTGATGAACGTGCATATATAAATAATGGGTACATGTTGCACCTAGTGCCAATTTAACTAAGTTAACATCCATAGCTATAATCTTAATGTGTTTGTACATAATAATGCTGCTTGAACAGAAGCCACAAAAACTCTTCTGTTATATCGAGACAAGACAAGTGACACTTGGGATATAATATAACTCTTGGTCCATGATGATAAAGCAATAGCTAATAAGAAGTGGAATATTTTTAATGCATATAAATACAGACAAAACATCTTAGATGTTAAGCCACATTTTGTTTAAAAGGTAATAAGTAATATTAAGAAATTTGTTGAAAAAAACAAATATAATGGGAAAACTGTAATCTGAAAAGAAAGGAACAAAATGTGTGTTTCATGTAATTAATGTCAATATATTTTGGAGCAAGAAACCTTTGTTGTTGTTGTGTCTTTCGGCTTTTCCCGGTTAGGGGTCACCAAAGCGGAACTCCAGTCCGCTAATGATTGGCAGTAGATTTTTATGTGCCAAGTTGCCAGCCCTGACGCACAACCTTCAACGAAGGTACGCCCATTTAAGCACATCTCCACACAGGAGATGCTCTAGCTGAGAATCGAACAGGACAATGTCTTACTGTGAGGCGACAATGCTACCGCAGCACCACCACCTTGAAAATGGGATTAAATCCAAGGTATTTTTAAAATCAGGCATTTGTAATACCAAAGGGATTGTGTATGTTGCTAAATATTTTTCCTGTTCATCTTTTTATACTGAGAAACAGTGAGACCACTTAAGCAGCAGACTTAGAAACATATGTATGACATTATTAGAGACAATAAAACTAATTTCTTGTATAGGCATATAAAAGAATATGAGACTTTTAAAAAGTTCAGTTTGAAATTTTGGGCAAGGTGGAAGTCAATCTGCAAGATGGGTCATGGGAAACAATGATAAGAGAGAGTTGTTTTGGCAATTGAATTTAAGAGCTGATTTTCCTCCTGGTTTGAATGATTATATTTCCATGGTACCAGTACTGAGACCAAGGGCTACAAAATTGTAATAGTCAAATTCATATTAGATAGAAAAAATTATAATTAATGGTTGTTGACATTTATTTATGTGCAAGAAACATCTTTATAAAAAATAATATAAAGATTTTTAAAGCACATTTGAACACTGGATACGTTATATATTTGATGAATTTTATGTTTTTTGCATCAAATTAAATTCTGTATAGTATTGTATATTTTACTTTAAAGTGTTAGTAATTTTTGTGTATTTGATAAAGTTTGGGTCCCATTAAGTAGCTGATATATTGTGACCATGTGATTTAACAAATTGAATTTAATTAAGTTTTTTCTAATTTTTTTAGTTCTGAAGAACTCATGTGTATTAAGAAGGATGAAAACAGTTTATCTTGACTGTTTATTATGTTTGCTGTTGCATTTTTATTAAAATCATTAAGAACAGATTTCCATTTGTCACTTCATGTGCCTGCCTTAGTGTGCATTATTTGTTTTAAAAGTTCCGTTGCTTAGTTTAACTACATTATAGTTGATAAGTACACATTTGCAATTAATAACAGATATGTATTCCATTTTAGAGTTAAAACATGATCCACTTACTACGATACTTATGTTGTACATTGCTAGGCTATATTAATATATTTTTCTTGTTCACATCAACATTTTTATACAGTCTATATTATTTTCTCTTTAAAATACATATCTATACCAGTCGTATATTTATGTAGTATTCATTTATATGAGCAATGCTGGTAAATAGCTGCAGGTACTAGAATGATTTGCTCATATAATTGTATGTCTTTAGATATTTACAGGTATATTCTTTAATTTGGGGTTCTCTGTTATTTTACTATATTATAAAATATAAGGTTAAGTTAACCTTGTCCAACTTATTCCATTATTCCTCTTTAGTTGTAGGTGTGGGATGGAGGCCTTTTAGCATTTTGAGTAAAGCTCCATTCATAATAAAAACAGAACTTCTTCACTGTCTAGTCTTATTAATAATCAGAATGTATTACCATGACCAAAAGGCTGTCATGTAACTATTTCTCCTAAGGGTTAACTAACCAAAAGTCTTGTCTCACCTCTCCTCCCTGTCTTTCAACACATCTTCCACATAGAAACATACACAATTAAAAATTAATAGTTAAAATTTTAATGGGCTGCAGGTAATACAAAAAAAAAAGTTCTTCATGCTCTTAGCATTTAAATACAATGCTCATATAATATTGATACAGGAAACATACATGTTTAGTAGTCGATAACAAAAATTAGAAAAATTGGCTTAGTGATACCATTGTTGTGGATTGCAGCAAAAACAAAGTTGGAGATGCCATTCTTGTCACAAATAATTTTCCAAGAACTACATTTGATTGTAAGTCTGATACAGATGGTAGATCGTGTTATTTAATCTGTAAACTAAACGCGTTAGATGACATGAGTTATAACTAATATTTATGCCCCATGCACCAAGTAATCTGATTTTTTAATATATGTAATTTTCTCTCAAAATGTAATGATCAGTACTTGGTATTATGTGGAGTCTAGAACCAGGTTATCAATCCAAAAATCAACAGATATGTAATATAACTTACAAAGATACTAAAGCATCACTAGCTATATAGCATTTAATGGACAGATTTGATCTATCTGACCCAGTCAAATTTGTTGATTTTTACAAAAACAATTCTATATATTATCAAATTTAGGTTTGAACTTAATTATTTTTGTCCTAATGCTGTACCTACAAGAAAGGTCACCTTTAGAATTTACAGTTGTTGTTTTTGTAAGCAATGTATGTTCATTAACAAGTCGTCCTCAGTATTTTTTCAACACTGTAACATAGTAGTTTGGGCAAAGAGAGTGCTCAGCTGCAGTTCAAAAAAATGTAGTTTATGCAGCTGTCTGTGGTTCTTGCAATGCATTTTACATTGGCAAGACTGCCAGATGTTTGAAAAGATGGAGTTATGAGCATGTTTTGGCTATTAGGAAAAATGACCATAAAAATGGAATGGCTACACATGCTGCTTTTATACAGATTTTAAGAAGCTTTTCTTTTGTGTAATTCACTCAGTTAATGCTGACTGCTTTACTGGAGATTATAAAGTTTAGTTAGAATGTAAGGAAAGCAGTTGGCAGATTAGATTGAGGGCAGACAAAGCCCCAGGTCTTAATGAAACAATCAACATTAAATGCTTTGTACAAATTTTAAAAATGTAATGTTACTTGGAATTTAACTTTGTTTATATATGCTTTTAACAAATTGAAGTTGCTTTTTAGCCATATCACTTTAAATTTTCAAGGGAATTTTTTATGTTTGTGACAACATCAATTTTATCTTTCATTGAGTGTATGGATTACATGATTCATGTGAAGTCTTTTTAAGTTCTTGTGGGGAATCTACATTTTACATTTTCTGATGAAATTCTGTTCTAATTAAAATAGAATGAAAGCACTAAACTTTGTGTCTGGAGCCTTGCCTTGATATTGCTGTGTTTTTAGTTCAGAGTTTTTCATATTATTAACCTTGTCACAAGCATGTTCCAGAATATATTTTTTCTTAATCTTAATCTGGCTACTTCATTTCTGACCTGATAAAAGAACCTGAAACCCTTTCAGATTACTTTAAAATGCAAACTAAATGAACAAACAAATCAAACTTCTAAAAGTAAGTAGGTAAAGATTGGTGCCCCCAAAACCACACAGCAAATGAAAAAAGTCTTGGATTTAAAATTTGAAAAGTTTTAATATTAAAAAATCCACGTGAGTGCTTTCGTTTATTAAAATATAAACTTCATCAGACAAACGAATAAAAAACATACAAGGTTTAAATAATGCATACTTTAGCGTTATTGGATAAAGCATTAAGTGAAAAAGCATGACATCATCACCACAAGTTTAGCCCTTCTCTCCCCAGAAAAAAACATGTGAATTATGCATTGATTTAAAATATACAAATATATACACTCATATGTTCAATAGTGGTATGAATTTTCATTAACTACTAAACTTTGGTCATTTATCTACAATTTTTGTTTCTTTCTAAAGCCTTGAGTTTTAACACAGGTGTGATAAAGGTGATCTCATTGATGCCTGGTCACTTGTGTGCTCTTGGCAAAATCTGCCACCTCAATTCTTTTAGTTCTAAGTGGAGGTCCCATGGTCTCCTATCATCCATGTCAACATGATCCATGGCCATGAAAGAGAAATCATGGTCAGTATTTGTGCTAATATGCCTTGCCAGGGCATTATTGGAGTTGTTCTTCCTGATGGCATACATACTTTAAAATGCAAATAAACTAAATTCTAGATTATGCTCATACTATTGTTTTGTCAATTAACCAATGGACCTTAAACCCCAATCTTTTTTAAATACAAGATTATTATTTTGTAAATAAATGGCATGCAATCTGAAGTTTCTAATTCAATGACCTACCAAAAGACTTAAAAAATTTAGTGAATGGACATCCTTGAAAATGCATATAAGGAGTCTACTTATCAGTAAACCCTCCTACTACTAAAAGAGAAGAATCTGTATATAAACACCCTAGCAAAAAGGCTTAAAGATCTTTACTCTCTTCAGGTTCGTATCCCTAGTGATGATAGGGAGCAACAAATACAGGCAATTCAACAGGAAATACTCATGCTTTACTCTAAACAATTATGTTTATATGAGAATAAAATCCTGGACTCATATTCAGAATGGGCACAAACTCCATTTACATTTTATATTGTATAATAAAGATATACAAAACACTGAATCAAATCATTGACATAATTGATTATTAATAATAATAATAATAATAATAATAATAATTATTATTATTATTATTATTATTATTATAATACATTTACAAAAGACTGTGATATTACTGAATTATTCAACTAATCAGTCACCCAATTATATAATCTCACTTCTATATTAATATCTTATGAAGAAAATCTTTGTTACTTAAACCAGTTGTCTTTTCCCACACTAAACCTGGACCAGCAATATAAATTATTATCTCTAATCAAATTGAAAGAGATCTAACATACCATCAAATCATTACAAATAAATAAAACTCAAGGCCCTGTTTGCCTTTCAACATAATTTTATAAACTGTTTCAAGACTGACTGTATAAGATTTTATTTTTGGTCTTTGAAAGTATTTAACTAAAAGCATCTTTGCTATTTACTTGAACATATCCAAAATATTTTTTTACCTAAACCAACCAAGGCTAAATGTGATATCTTAAATTATCAAACCATAGCTTTATTAAACATAGATATAAAATATTTTCCTCGGTCTTGGCTATGAGGACTAAACACACTTTACCTACAATAGTGTCACCTTTGCAAGCTAGTTTTATTAAAAATAAGTAAACAACAGAACCATCTGTAACCCTATTTACTTTATAACATATATGTAATGACAATTAACATAATCAGTATGTCTTATCTTTGAATGCTTCCAAACATTTTGACAGAGTATGTCTCCTTTTTCTTTTCACCATTTTGGAAAAATCTGTGTTCCCTAATAATTGTATAGATTATCTTAAAATCATATATGACAGCCCAACTATACAATTATCTATTAATAAACTTCTCTCACATCACATTTAAAGAATGGTGTAAGACATGGTTGCCTACTCTTTCTCCTTACCTTTTAATCTACATCTTGAACCTTTATTTCTTTATTTAGTTCAAAAATTCTATTATTAGCATTTCATCTTATCAAGGGTTTACAATACCATTCACTGCTTTTGTAGGCAACATTAATATTTATCAAAACTTGCCAAACACTGATCTACCTAGAATACTGAATACCATTTCATTTTTTTTATCCTGTGTGCATTATTTAATGTACAAGATAAATCTTTGTTTTTCCACTTTCTAATAAGATAAATTATATTGATCCCAACTCACTAGGTGAAGTACAATTAAAACATACTTGTACATACTTAGTTTTAACATTTTCCAATACAATGCCCATACATAATTAATTAAACATAAATAATTGCTTGTTCCCAAATGCAAAACAGCATTCAAAGGTAGTTCAAAATGAAAATTTCAGATTATCCATTATAAAAGTGAACATTTTTTTCTAAAATTACTAAATTAGATTAGATCACTAAATTATGATATTCCCCTCAAACTCACAAAATAGAATGAACAATCATTATCAAAATTAATTTGGTTTTCAAAATCAGTAATAATGAAATATTCTAAACATATCTCCCCTAAACAAGCAGATGGAGTAAACTTACTAGATTTATATTTATATTATTTAATATTGAAATCTCAAAGGTTAATCTTTTGTATTAAACACCATTATTCCTTTGAACTAAATAATCCTGCCTAGCCAAAACTTTGGTACAAGTGCCTATCATCTTACCCATACAATATTTTTTCTGTCCCATTTTTTAAATGCCAAAGTAAACAAAAACCTAAAAATTCTTCATTTTTCATGGTCTGTTAAGGGATTTCCAGAAACATATGCCTTATTTAAATTTATATAGCGTATATTCTCTTACAACCTATCTATCGTAACCCCAACATTTTATGGCACAGTGGTCTAGTGGTAGCATTGTCGCCTCACAGCAAGAGGTTTTCTGGTTCGATTCTCGGCTGGAGTGCCTACTGTGTGGAGTCTGCATGTCCTCCCTGCATTCATGTGGGTTTTCTGTGGATGCTCCGGTTTCCTCCCACATTACAAAGACATGTGTCTGGAATGTTTCTTCCTGGGCCTCCTCTGAAAATTGGCTTTGTTCCAAGTCATACTTTATTGGCAAACAAACATTAAAATAAAATAAAAATAAATGTTTGTTTGTTTGTTTACCAGCCCACCTCCACTACTACTGCAAGTAATCTTGACTCAATTGCCACTCAGTCTAACACATACTTCATATAGGCAATGCAATCTCTAATAAATAATGATACATTCACCCCACTTTCTCTTTCCCTTTAATTTCAGCTAACCTCCACCATTAGAATGCTCCTATCTAAGCTTAATCCAACCCCCTTAGCATCTGACCAGCTTATCTCTGAATAGCTAAAATGACTAGAAATGTCATAGCTTTCCCTGATTCCAGCTATCTGGAAAAATCATACATCATAGTATTTCATAAAGGAGCTACACCAAATGACTTTAACAACTATAGACCTATTGGTATTCTTTATCCACTGATAAAAATCCTTGAAAATTGCATCCACACACAGCTTGTACATCATCCCAATGCAAATAACCTGCTTTTGAAAACTCATCTTCGTTTTAGACTCAATCATGATAAAACAGCTAATGTCATACATTTTAATAACACTGTAAACCAGCATAAGAGCAATTTTAAATGTGTGTCCTTCATGTACTTACATCTGTCAAAAGCATGTGACACTCTGTCACACCAACACAACTATTTACTGAACTTTCATCTGTCAGTCTCTCCCAATCCTCACATATATGGTTTCTCAGTCATTTATCTGGAAGGGAACAATCAGTTAAATGGAGAACAAATATTCACCTTTGGTCCAGCAAAAATAGGAGCCCTTGAAGACTCCATACTAAGACCCCCCCACTTTTCAACATTTTCATAAATAAACCCCATACCACTACCACCTTGCTAAAATAATACAATATTTAGATGACTCAACATTAATATGCACAGCCTCAACAATATTTGAAATCCAAGAATTCACTTAAATTTACTTTCTTTTTATTGAACTATGGCTAAAAAATACTAACTTAATCCTAATAAAACCAAGAGTATTATCTTTAAAAGCAAACAGCATCATAATGAAAAAGTCTTTCATGATTAAATCATTGAATAACATACAAATATAAAAGTAACCAGGACCAAACGCCGTGGTATTGTAATAGTTGACAACCTTAAATTCGAGCAAAATATTTTACAAAACATTAAAAAACTCAAGTAAAGCTAGATCCTTTATAGGGCCAGCTAATACAAGACCAACACTGCAAGAAAAATCTTAGCCTCAACCTACATACTGCTAATCCTCTTATATGCCTCACCCTTCTTAACAAATATAGGCACAACACTTAAATCCAAGCTTGCTTCCTGTTATAACATAATTACAAAATTTGCCACCAATGCCCCATATAGAATCCACCACTATCACTCATTAAACCAGCCCAACTAGTTTGAATTAAACAACTATCAATCATACTTTTTACTACAGGTCATCTACAATCCTGAAAAATGCCCAGTTCTACAAAATATTCTTCTGCCTTACCCACCCCCCAGGGACCCCTGCTCAAATAAACAATCCTTATTAATTGTAAGAAAGTCTAAAAAACAATCAGGGGAATCTTTATATTCCTGTTTTGTCTCTAAGCTCTGGAATGCAATCATGTCAAACTTAAGAATGACAAGAAAACTCTCTATATTCAAAATAATACTTAAGCAATACCTTACTGAATCATGGTCCTGCTTTTCACCAGGCTAGATTGCACTTGCTAAACTTATGTTTCTTACTATTCATTTGTCTTTCATTTTCACTCCTACATGCATTAACATACTTTTGCTCTTTTCCTTAACAAATCCTCCTCCCTCCCTCACCTGGCCATACGTTGCTGTCAGAGAAAACTGCATTCATACTGCCCTACCGAAATATATTGCTTTTCATGTAGTCCAGTCAGCTCTCTAGTGACCTATTCTATTGCACTCTTCCATCTAGACTTTTAGAATTTATTGTCCTCTTCCAGAAAACTCAAATTTTCCCCTATCATAACCTTTTATCTACTATAGCTACCTCTTCATCAAGATTAACACACCTTAATTTCAAGATGCATTAATCTCAAGATACAAAACACACTGCTAAAGTGTTATGGCTAAGTAATTATATCTATACTATCTTTTTTTCAATTAAAGCAAACTTCTGATCTAAAATCATATTTTATTCAACACATCAGTACCTTAGATAGCACTGGACGCTTAAATGGAATATAACATCCTATGAGACACTCTTAGTTGAACATCACATAATTATGTTTGCATAAGCTTGCTTAGTGTTTCACAATGAAGAGACCAGGAAGTTACATCAGCAGCAAAATGTGCATCTCTGTTACAGGCTGCCATTGGTTTGCAAGAGGTAGTTTTTAGATGTTTATCTAGAACCTGCAAAAGTTACAGGAGAGTAGAAATCAGAAAAGCATAAAGTTCAACTTTTCTCTAGTAGACCATCATAAAATTATTGGCCCTGCACAACTTGCTCAAGCATCTGATTTCTTTTTCAAAGACTGACTTGACACAAAGATCAGACTTGACCTTGTGGACTCACATGATGCTTTATTTGTTGTCCAGATTTCAGAGACTGAATTGGTGAGAGGTTTATACAGGTAATAAGCATGGCACAAGCCAAGGTGGGGGAAAGGCCAGAATATATCCAAACATCATTTATTTTGTATGTTTTAAGCACCTTTAACTTTAGCCATGTAATTGAGCTGGGCAATCAGACTTTTAAGGAGTTGAATCCATGAAATACTGCCTGTACTGCTGGCATAGTTGAGGCTGAACAAAGAGGCACAGAGGTTTCAGCACACCTGTTTAACCATGAAACACCATAATATTTCAGCACATCATTCACAACAATGAAAAAAAAAATAAATAAAAAAATAGTAAAAAAAAAGAAAAATAATAATGCTAATCAAGAAAGACATGCCTAAAACCTCAGGTTTATTCACAATCACTTTCATTACAAAATGAACTGGAACTTCTTCAGAACTACTATAAAAAATGAAGCCACTTAATTATATGCAATGTTCAAGTAGGAACATGATGTCATTTATAAATAAAAACTTTATTGAATTTCAAAATAAGAGATACGTTAAATATTAGTTAAAACCTTATAAAATATGTAATAAATAAAAATACATAATATATAAAACACACAGCTAAGTTGTTCTTAGCTTCAAAACACTGACAATACAGACATGTTAATTTCACTGAGGGGATTGTGCTGCATTAAGTGGCAACTACCAATACAATTCCCTGCAGTGTAATTTTGCCTCCCAATCCTACCCTCCTCTTGGTGATTAGATACTTTACCCAATATATACAACATACCTTTTTTAAACTTTTGCAAGTTTGTCTATTTCTCTTTAATGCATTACTTAGAGCATGCCTTTACAAGCCATTGCATGAAATTGATTTATTATATAAGCACACTGAAATAACATTTTGACATGCATTTATGCTTGTTAGTACTAATTGCTACATAAGTATCAGTGTCAGCTTCTACCAAAACTTTTACGTTTCTTGCACTTTGTAAACATGTGTAGGTTTGTCACACAATTTAGAAAGCAGACCGGTTGATCATGGCATTGTTAATCTCTCTAGGCATTTTACTAAAAGATAGGGATGGATTCAATAAACCCTATATGGATTGCTAAAATATCTTGATGATTTGTATTCAGTAAATGGCTGTACTTTTTGTGTAGAGACACACAAACCAGCTAAACATTTGTATGCTAATCAACCAATCCAAGATGGAAGAGCTATTCAGCAAGCTATAAAGCAATTGTGTACACTTTGTGCAGGTTTGGCCTCAGATTCCAAAACCTATTGGAATACAGCCGCTAAAACTACTCTACATGAAAAGAATGCTATGGGCTGCTGCTGCTGCTGATATACTTCAGCCAAAAAGGAGAGGGTTGTTTAGACCCTGTTTAGCTTTTCACTGTCTGCATGAGGTGGAAATATTAGAGTGCTACACAGTGGATAGAGACAGACTACAGGAACTCTGCAACCTCTATCATCCTCAACTGAGAGCAAGAGGAAACCAAAGGGAACCAATACCTGTGGAGACTAAAGTATTTGTAGCACTTAGAATTTTAGCTACAGGAACCTTCCAGAGACCAAAAGGGGATATGCTGGGGGTATAACAAGCACCAGCATCCAGGATACTAGATCAGTTCCTGAATCCTGTGCTACAGCATACCAGTGACTACATACATTGTTCCTGTATCTCTGAGAGCAGAGCTACAACCATGCAGGATTTCTACCCTGTGACACACTTTCCTGAAATCTTGGGTGCCATAGACTGCATGCACATTGAGATCAAAACACCACCCAGGGCAAAGGGAAGGGTCTACATAAACAGAAATGACTTCTGCTCCATTAACTGCGATGTCATGTGTAATGCTAAGGGAATCATCCTGAATGTTTGTGCTGGCAACCTCGACATTTACCATGATTCCCATATCTGGCACACCTACAAAATATTATCCTAAGAAAATAGCTTCAGCAGGATCATCAAGGGGAAGGGGCACACATTCCACCACTACTGGCAAGGTCACCACAGTCAAACGCAGGTGAAGACTCAGAGGGGGAACCATCAGCCGCTGTGGGTGTAGGTAGATGTAGACATACACAATATGTCCTCACTCTGGCCAAGAGGCAACGGATAGCACACATGGTGACACCCCTAAGGAGTACAACTTTCATCCCTATATACAGTAAAATTGATGCCAAGCAATGCTCACAACCTCTTGCTTACCCATTTAATGACTGAGTACTGCTAGCATCACACATAGTCAGGCCTGAAATAAAACACTTGTAACTGCAGTACTATCAGGGTACATATTGAACCTGGAACAGGAAAATAAGTGGGCAAGAGCATGAATGAATGGCAGATCTTTGCATACTATTACTTGCAAATGTACCTAATTAGGTGTTTGAGTTTTACAGCAATAATATTAATATGTGAAAGGATTGACTTATGTCGATAGATGTCTGCTCTTTATCAACTAATATGCCTTATGCATCAATGGCATACACAATACAAAAACATGTAAGGAAGCAGTACAATTTTCAAAATAGCATACTAAACATTCAGTCAGTTATGCACCCTGCATAGCAGAAAAAAATACACGTGTAAGCCCTTAATCCAAAAAATAGAAACAAAGAAATGGCATAGTTATCATCATTTGCACAGGATGTTGTGTTTTTCTTTTTGGAGGGGGCAGGAGGCCAATGTGAGTCTGTATAGAGTAAGAAAGAGAAGCAGTCAGAAATGTAGCTAATTGTCAAATGGCCAATGAGACAATAAGACAGAATGAGCTGCAATCCTTACAAGTGACTCACTGATCTGTTATGTGTGTGTATCTGTATGGGCACTCGAGATGAAATATGTGTGTGTGAGTGCCTGCAAGAACACAGCCAAGCTCTGTGCTAGATCTATGACCTGGCTAGTTGGACAGGCATGAGCTGTGCATGGTAGAGGCTGCAATTCATCTTCAGTGCCCCAAATGTGAGAACTGGCTCTGCCAGGAGTTGCACTGGTACGTCCATGACCATGGTCAGATGTGCTGGTGTTAACTAAATGTAATTGATGTTTGCTCCATGAGCTCTTCTCATGACTATGCCCAGGACTGCAACCCTGTGGCCTACCATGTCTGTTTGTGGACACCTCAACCCCTAACAAAGGAGTGGACGTAGTGCCACTATGTGAGTGGCATTGGTTGCAAACACATTGGCTAACAGCAGATGATGATGCTGACCTACATCCACATGGATGCTGTTCCCCCCAGCAGAGGTTCCATCACAGACACTGCCCATTGTATTGTGTCATACATCCAATCCATTGAATCAGCCACATGGCAGAAGCAGTCAGCCATGTCAGCCTCCATCACATCTACAACCCTAAGCATATCCTCGGATGCCCTAGTAGAACATGTCTGAGCATCCATGACAGCCCTAAACACATGTTGAGTGGCACATAATGACATGCCATGATCAGGTGGAGGGTGGACAGCAGGCCTCCTCCGAGCACCCCTAACCACACTCTTGCATGGCACCTTTTCCACACTTTGGCTACAGCCAGAGACAACCGGCACTGAAGCTGCACTAACCACACAACCCTAATCAAGTGTGTCACCCTCTACCTGTCCAATATCTGAGGGCCATACCTCTCAACTGCACAGATTTTCACAAAATGTGCAGATTTTGGCCTCATATTTTTGTCCGTCTTTCATAAAATTATGCTTTTCTCCCAAATGAGTGGTAAATCATTAAAGATTGAAGTTCAGTAATAATGACAGACATTTGTGTTTCAGACTTCATATCTTTAATCAAATGGAGGTGCCCCAGATCTGCGAGTATAGCCCTCAGCCTAATAAGGTCCGAAGGAACAAAACAAAATACTAGGGTGCATTTGCAAAGGGAAAGTAAACCATATTAAGTAAGGGTCCTAGTCCTTTTAGACTTGAGTTATATTTTAGTACCAGTAAAATAGACAGGACTGGTTTACCCAGGCAAAATGCTCAGTAGAGGTAAGAAATGCACCAGATAGTGAAATCTCTCTGCTTTATCAGTAAGCCAGTGTCTCGTAGATTCCTAAAAAATATATATAGTAGACACTCCAAATAATCTGTAGACAGAAGTTCATTTTATAGACCTTTATTGTGCATCCAAGCACCACTTAGTGTTACAGAAGGTTACAGGGTTAAGTCACTGTATATACTGGTTTGGATTTAACAGACAATGGTATCAATGAATTTAATTCATTTATTAATGACTGTGGACATAATTTTGTGCGATTACTTATTAAATTTAATGACGAAAAATTAAGCAAGTTAGTACAGGAATGTGATAAATTAAATACTATGATTACTAATGACCTGTTGTTTACTGAATGGGAGAAACTATATATTAAACAATATCAACTGGCTGATAGATAGATTAATAATATTCGGGATAGGAAATTGAGAAAAATACAGAGGGATGTTGATCAATATAAGAAAGAGATGGCCTACATAAGCCTAAGGAAAGAGGACAGGTTAAATTTAATCATAAGAACAATGACTGGTATCAGGGAGAATGAAACAGCCAAGATGGATCACATTATTATAAAGGAAAACATTTTCGGAAAAGCAATATAACACAGGGACAACAGTTCCAGAACAGAACTTATCAATCATATCGCCCTTCGTATATGAGGGACAATCAGAGATATTAGTGGAGAAACAACGAGGAAATTGCTTATATGAAGCTGCTGGGGAAACAGACGGTATAGTAAACAAGGAGAATATTTATACATATAATAATTTTAGTATTTATAATTATTCTAATACAATTATATGTCACTCACATTTTGACTTATTTACCAAAGGTATGAAATACATACCTAGTCCCAGATTTAATCTTGTTGATTGCATATGTGAATTTAAAAAAATACTAGAAAGATAAATCTTGCTGTACAATTTAGGGATACAACTCAGTTATGTGACAATAATGACAAACGCTTGAGTGATAAGTTGAAAAAAGCAAGTACTTATATTCCACCTAGTCATCCTGGAGTCGACACTTATGAAAAAGTAGTGACCAGGGAAATTTATCAGGGATATAATGAGTTTAAAAGAATTACAGATTATAGTAATCTAACTAAAGAAGAAGAAAAAAATTTTGAGATGTTTACAAAAGGATAACAACATTAGGATTATAAAGCCTAATAAGGGGGGAGGAGTTGTCCTGTTTGATAACATCGAATATATAAAAAAGATGTATGATATTCTTCACTATTCAGGAAATTATGAAACAAAATCACTAAATGAAATCAATATTGCCTACCAAAGAATTGATTCTTATTTGGAGGAATATTTGATAGATGGAAGAATCACTAGTGAGTTGTACAACTATTTAAAAGTGAAAAATCCCAAACTTGCCACTTTGGTTGGTATACCTAAAGTACATAAGGACACCTCCAACCCACCCTTTTGGCCCATAGTCTCAGGAAGCAAATCTAAGACCTTTCCACTAGGAAAATATATTGATACAAAGTTAAAATATATATATAACAGTGTACTTCACATGGTCAAAGATTCATGGGAATTTTTGAGTAGTTATCCCACTAACATCTGGAATGAAAATATTGTCTTTGTTACTATAGACGTAGTTGATTTGTTTTTTTGTATCCCCAGGGATGAAGGTTTAAAAGCTTTTTCCAACAGTATTATTAAATACTCTAATTTTAAATAGAATGAAATCTGTGTTATTTTGGAAATTATGTCTATAGTGTTAGACAATAATTACATATTTTTCGAAGGAGAGTATTTCAAACAGACTACGGGTGTAGCTATGGGGGCAGCTTGTGCCCCTATATATGCTAACCTAGTCATGCTGGATTGGGAAAATACTACATTGTTCCCTAGTATATATTGTCATTGTATTAAATACTATTCTAGATTCCTGGATGATATATATATATATATATATATATATATATATATATATATATATATATATATCATGGGAAGGTGATATGAATACTCTCCAGTCTTTTATTACTTTCCTTAATAATAGTAGTGAGTATTTAAAATTTACACACACCTATAGCTCTGAGGGTGTGGCCTATTTAGACACATTTATATACCAACAGGAAGGTAAAGTTAAATCAAGAATACATCGTAAAAGTACCTTCTCCAATAATTATTTGGAGTATGGCAGTAGCCACCCAGATAAGGTTAAATATAATGTATTTAAAGGGCAATGTATACAGGCTGCAAGTATGACCTCAGAATATGACAATATGTTAGGAGAACTAAAATTCATAACTAATTTATTTTTACAAAGAGGTTATCCTATAGATATGTTAAATAATGTGACAAGGTACATTATTCAGGAATGGGACAAAAAATTTAGACCTTTATTAGGTATAGGAGTGGACGTATTGTTTAAACAGAAAGTACATATGAAGGACAAAAATAGCAGTCCTTATCAAAGATTTTGCGTTATAGAATATAACTTAGCTGTAGACAAGATAAAAAATCTAATGTATAAGTATTGGTATTTAATTACGGGTGATAGTACCTTATTAGAAATAATGGGTACTAAACCAAATTTTATTTACAAAATGGGGCAAAATATTAAACAATATATAGAACGTTATCATGGAGTGGTTATGAATACTAAGAGAGCAAACAAAGCACACAGTAAGAAATGTGGAGCTTGTAACCAATGTAGTTATATAATGGAAAAAAATAATTTAAGACTAGAGAATGGACATAATACAATAGTTAGATTCAAAACAGGGAATTGTAATACTAAAATGGTTATATATATGGCTAAGTGTAATATTTTCACTAGCTATTATGTGGGAAAAACTGAAAGATGTTTTAAAAAGAGAATTTATGACCATATTTATAGTATTAGAACAAAAGATAATATCAATGCATTATACAGACATATTGAGAAAAATGATAGTATGCATCAGTTTAAATTTGCCATATTGGATATTATTAAACCAGACCCTAGGGTCTGTTACAAGGAAGTATGGTGGCAAATTTACTTAGATGCGACCACTCCACCTGGACTAAATGATCACATCCCACTTAAACCCATCTTGGAGATTACACGATAAACAATTTATACACAACAGGTTATGATTTTAGTTGTCAGGTAACATAGGTTAATCATATTTTAACTTTTGTGTTGTTATGTATTTAATATGTATTTATTTATGATTTTATTGGAAAATTTTATAGTAGTAGTAATCATGTATTTTGTTCATTATTAGATAGTATATATTTGATACATACAGTATATCGGATTAGACAGTATTTCTTAATGGAATTTTACACCATGGTGCATATATATTTTTATGTCTAATTGGCATGATTTTATTAGATAGATTTTTATGAGATAGATTTTATTAGATAGTTTTTTATGATAGGTTTATTTATGCATTAATTCATAATATGCCATTTTTGCCATTTTTGGTATTTACAGGATTTATAAGAGGCAGCCGCTATATTATGGCTGTGTAATAAGAAAGTGAATTGTAACATATGTTACTGTGGCTTTAAAAATGTTTACAAATTCAAACCATTTTTTGGCGCCAATATTTGCATTTAAGGATCTAGATTTTTGTTAGGAGTTGTTCTGATGAAGCCCATATGTTTTTGGGTGAAAGTGCTTAACTCCATTGGTGTGAATTTTATGTTTCATGTGCGTTCAGCTGTCATTAAATTGTATCGTTTGAGAATATTTATCATGAACTGAGAATCTTTTGGGTTCATACAGCTGTTTTTTTGGATTCGTACAGCTGTTCTTTTGGGTTCACAGAGCTGCTCATTTATTGCCTGGTTACGTGAGTTTGTGGTGTGGCACTTATTGGTGGATCCGTTGCTTTATTTTTCTGGTTTGGTCTTTCTGATCGACTTGGGAGTCACTGTATATATATTGTCTATTAAATGGGAGTGACTAAGCCAAGTAGCCAATCAGCGTGTGTAAGTGTGTAATAGTGGGCTGAAGCCTTTATTCAAATTCATGATGAAAGGTGAACCCAGCCCTTGCACTCCCATTGGATTATCAGAGAGATCATGAAACACCAATCAGAATTTTTACAATTCCATCAACATCTTAATTAACTTTTGAGTGTTCTGTCACTAAAATGCATTGAGTAAAAACAGGGGTGCTTAAGTAAGTTAAATACACTAGACCAGAGTCAACGAGATCTTTTGCTTCCGACTTCGCCCCCTTCCACCATGAAAAACTGCTCTATTCCAGTCTACCAAAAAGAAAATAAATTAAATTCATTACCATGATTCTCTACAATTATTAATTTTTTTGTTAAAAACCTATTAGAAACTTGTTAAAGGCACCATCGCTCATCCTTTTGAGCCTGCTCCACTGCAATTCTTGTTAGAGTATGATTGCATCCCTGAAGAAGAAATTTGAAAGTGCCGCAGATGTTAGTGCATTTAATTTACTTAGGCACTCAGCTGACACTTTAAACATGTGAATTTAAACATTTAAATATTTAAACGTGAATTAAATTACTTTGGTTTGTAGACACTCTACTCAGTGCTAATGTTAAGTACTGTGTTCTCCAGCTTCTGTAACTATTTTGTTAGGAGTTCTAATCTCAAAGCAGTCAATTTGAATGTGTGTTCATCCAAATAACATTTTGGAGATAATTTTACACCAAGATGTGACTCCACATCTATGTCAGACACTCCTCCAAACATCTTCTTCTCAGCATAGAATGATGCTATCATCCTCTGTAAAGTGTACCATGACACTAATAACGTCAGACATATGTGGTGGTGGTGATAGTCTTACACTGTATGAAATTCAGCTTCAATACCTACACAGGTTTAATGTTCAAATCTGACCTTCATCAACAATATGTATGGCTGGAGGCATATTATGGTCATTGTATGATTTTTATTTTTTTGTATCTCTTTTCATTTGACTCCCATTCAGGAGAACCTGTAACATAGCCCTATGAATCCAGCATCTGTTTTTCCCTCAGTCCACATAACATCATTTCTGCAGAAGACTGGAGGATGTCATCATCTCAAAGATGCATGCACATATCATGAAACAGATTCCTTCCTTGACCCTCTGCAAGCCATCTCCAGACTACTGGATGTGCAATAGCTAATTCTGTCATGGAGTGGTGTACATGTCACATATGGACTGAGACAGTATGTAAAACAATCCAAAATATATGTACATACCCTATCTTCTGTCATATAGACACACCAATTTTTGTTTAGATGCGATTATAATGGCTAGTATAGTATGTGATGTTGGCCGTTAGCCTAGTAATGTCCTATGACCCTATGAACATTTGATATGTCAATGCTGCTGTCATCCACATGTGCTATGTTCCACATGTGCTATGTTGAGGTGTGGATGTATGGTAGCCCTACAACGCTGTATTTCAGTCTGTGATTTGATGTAATATATTGATGGCCACTGCTGCCATTTGATTA
Source organism: Protopterus annectens (assembly GCF_019279795.1). NCBI lineage: Eukaryota > Metazoa > Chordata > Ceratodontiformes > Protopteridae > Protopterus > Protopterus annectens. The sequence goes on along the minus strand of NC_056725.1, from coordinate 1,064,393,744 downwards.
TGGGTTCCTTCCATAACAGCTGGTGTAATATTCCTCCTGACAACTGTAGACATGGGATGATACTATGTATATTGTTGCCTTACAAAGGCATGCATTTTTGTAATGGAATATATCAACATTCTATGCAGTTCTCATTCAACCATTACAGTTAAATTTGGATTATAGCACAGGTATGCATGTGTATACCTACCATCATTAAATGCTTTGTGACATACATCACTATAATGTCATACTGATTACATGGACACAAACATCTTGTTTTATGTACAAGTTGTAAAGGTGCTATATACACAAATATATAAATAGTTCAGATTCAATTGCTACCTTGGTGAATTCATTGTATGCACAACTATGTTGCTATTCAAAAGGATTATTGAGGTGGTCCCCAGCAGCATTGTGTGACTGTCAGCATTCGTGTCAGCAACTTTTCTGAAAGAACCACATCCAATTCATTTGTAATGTTTCCATATATGGCATCAGGGCCCTCACACACAACTTTCCAGTGAAAAACAGATATGGATATGATGTGCAATTAATATAATTATGTGACATAGGTGAAGTTGCATAGCTGTGTGAACAGTTCCACTGTGTGCATGTGATGCATAGCCAAAGTTGTATTTGGAGGCATCATCACAAACATTTTTTTTTAAATAGGTATGAAATGTTAAGGGGAATACACAACTAATCACAGAGCAGTTTGTGGATGGCATCACCCATACTCAATCATAGAAATTGACAATCTGCTAGCTAACAGATTTGGATCAAACTTCACCCCCCCCCAACCTGCGTTCACACTGGCAATCACCCAGTGTATACATGCAAGCATTACTCAGCTTATTTTCTCAACAGAGCAGCTTATCTGTGCACCCTCTAAGGCTAAAACATGGCATCAATGGGCCCTGACAACAACTAAGGTTGCTTTTCCAATAACTTAAAACATGACCTAGTGACACAGTTGGATAACTTCTTCAACACACCCTCCAGACAGGCTATGTTCTGGCAGTAGGGTGTAGAACAACAGTTGTCTATCAGAACAAGGGGGACTATCACCTGACCCAGGGAATTATAGACTCATAAGCCAGACTCACCTCATCTGTAAGACAATCAAAGGAATCATCAAGGACCTTATCAAAAGGGACACAGATCATCTCCCAAATGTGTATGCAACCTATTTTTGATTTGTTAAGGATACATCATGTCTGATAAATCAGACTGAATTCTCAAGAACATCACCAAGGGCATGGATGAGGGAAACACTGTGCATCCCACCTAACTAAGCTTGGCCAAGGACTTTGACACAAATCCACACTCAGGTATTAGAGAGTGACTGTCTCAACTGGGCATAAACACCTACATCACCAAGTGGGTAACCAAATGGATCACTGACAGGAAATGTACTGACAAAGTGTGTGAATTCAGAAAAAGACAAACTTTTGTAAAAACTCGAACAAAACTCAGCAAACAGGCTCTGTAGGAATAATCCAAACACCAAAATATTTTTACTGGTTTAATGAAGCACTTTTCATCACCTACAATAAGGTAACTTCCTCAGAATACATTCACCAAAACACGAGGCCATTAAATAGTTAAATTAAAGACAATGGATAACCTCTTTGTTGAAACATTCTCCCAAGCGAATTACATTCATCCAAAAAGTCTTGATCTAAAGATATCATCCTCGCAGCTCTAATCATTTGGCCTTTTACTATTATTAGAGGCTATCAATTGTCTTTAATTGAAACAACATTTAGTGAAGTATACTTAAAAAGAGCTAACGGTATAATTAGCCCGATTTTGTATAGAAATGAGCTTCGAGACGTACAAGAAGGTAGCACTATGGATTTGAACAGCAATTCGGGGGACCACGATGTTAATGATATAACAAGTAAAAGTTTAGCCAATGAGTTTGAGTATAATGTTACCACTACATTGGGTAACAATGTACTCTCGGAGATACAAGAGTCTAGATTTGGGAACTTTAACAACAATATTGTAGATCAACTAGCTAATATGCCAACAAGCAGAAAATCTATTAATGGGTTTGAATGTAGTTTTGTCACTACATTTAGTAAGGACAGCATGCTTATCAGGACTATTCTATATAAAAATTGGGAGCTTATTAAACGAGATAAAACATTATTAGAGAAATTAAGTAATGTTCCTAAAATTATTTTTAGGAGAGGAACAAATTTGAAAAGTTTACTAGAATCCCATAGACGTAAGATTGTCCACGGACTCACTGGTATGTCTACCTGTGGGTGTTGTAGTATGTGTAAATTCATCAACACAGGTAGAACATTTATGGTTAATGGAAGAAAGTATCAAATAAAATATAACTTGAACTGTAATTCAAAAATGATTATTTATATTGCCATGTGTTGCTCATGTAAAGCATTTTACATAGGTAAAACGGAGCGAAGGCTCCGAGATAGAATCTATGAGCACACTTATGCAATAGAAACAAGTAAAATTGAGAATGCTCTTGCTAGACATACTATGACATATGCAGGACATAAATTCATTTTTAAAGCAATAGATCAAATTCAATATAACATTCGAGGTGACCCTTTAAATCTACTGTTGGAAGAATGTGAACTGGCATGGCAAATAACACTGAACGCCTTTGTTGAACCTGGATTAAATGAACATTGTAACATATTATGTCTTCTCAAATTAAGAAGTTTGGAAAGATAGGAACTAAAACAATTTGAATGTTATTTATATTTAGTATTTATATTTAGTTCATTTAACATTCATGTATTTTTTACAGCATAGACCTTTTTACAGTATGGATATTATAATAACTTTTAATGTCTAATTGTCTATCTAAATTGTACCATTTATATGGTTAACAGACTTTGATGAGACATGATTGTGATTAGTAGCAGTGTAATGTGTTTTTAATTTGTATAAATAGCAGTTCAAAATGCATTTTTAAGAATTTTATCAATGAGCACTTTTTTATGCATGAGTACTACTTCCCGTGAATCAATACACCTTGCAGGTAGATCAGGTGACTTGTTGTTTCACTATTTAATGGCCTCGTGTTTTGGTGAATGTATTCTGAGGAAGTTACCTTATTGTAGGTGATGAAAAGTACTTCATTAAACCAATAAAAATATTTTGGTGTTTGGATTATTCCTACAGAGCCTTTTTGCTGAGTTTTGAAAGTGTGTGAATTCACCTCTAGCAAGAGGCCACTGACCAGGGCCATACCACAGGGTTCTTTACTGGGCCTTTCCATGTTCGATATTTAATTCTCAGAAGTCAAGACAAACTTAGACAGCCTATGTCTGACCAACTTTGAGGATGACTGCAAACTGAGAATAATCATTGAATCCATGAATATTGATATAATACAGAAAGTATTAACACACAAAAATGATTGCTGCCAGAGCCATAGAGACACACTAAATGAACACAAAATCATAATTATTCCCCTTTGGAAAGCAAATATCCAAGCTAATAACAATATAGACAGCAGACCCCTGTACAGGGGTACATGATCTGGGTACTCAGGTAGATAGTAATCAGAACTTCAACCACCATGTGTCCATAGTGGTGAAAAATCCCTTCTATGTGTCACAACTTATAAGTATGAGCAGGCCATCCACATCAAAGGACATTATAATTCCATTGTACTTGGCCCTCATCACACCAGTAATTGAGTACAATGCACCCTTTTGCATGTACTTCACCACACATCTGCAAAAACAAGAGCAACCCCAGTGTTTTCACACAATGAAGATATATGGTGTAAACAGCAAGTCATATGCAGAAAGATGTAAATCCCTATCACTGTTTTATATCTACAACAGATTATACATACATACATACAGATATTTCAAGCATGGGCATTAATACCCTTCTAGCTTGCCAAAATACCAGAACACTTGTTCCCATAATAAATGTCCAGGCTGTTCTTAAAAATATCTAAACTAGTACTTGCTTTAATGTACTTTGGTAATCTGTTCCAAGCATCAGCTACTCTGTCGGAGAACCAATTAGTACAATTCTCATTCTATAGAATCTTCTACATAGGTTCATAGATAGGTACTAGGCTATTGGCCCTAGGGCCTATATAAGCCTAATCAAACAGTACCCTGGCTTTTGCCACCCTAGAAAATTATTTTCCTGTGCCACTGTCAAGCAGAGCCGCAGAAGTGATCCCCGAGGTGAATTCCTATCTCCCATCCAATCATCAAGATTTTTCTTGAAGAGTGCTAATGAGGAGCTTTGTTTGATATATATAGGTGGTTTGTTCCAGAGTATGGGAAGTCTCTGGGGCAGGAATCTATCCCTCCAGCATGTTCTGTTTATTGTGGTGGCAAGCATTAGGTCCCTAGAGTGTGTAGCTCGAAGGGATTGGGATTTCTTTAAGTGGAGAATGTCCAGCAGCTCTGGCTTTGACATAGCTTTGTATATTAGGCAGAGATCACGTCTGAGTAGGCAATATGCAACAGAGTAAAGCTGGAGTTTTTTGAGACGGTCTGCATAGGGAATCTGTTTGAGGCCAGTAATCCTCATTGTGAGGTATTTCTCTGGCTTTTTCAGTTGTTGTAGATGTCTTGTGATGTACATATGTAAAAGGGGACCACCAGATTGGCTTCCTTTTTTTGGAGGATAGCATCTTGGTTTTGTTAGGAATTGCATTATCCATGCACTTGTGTAAGTGCTTATAAAGTGCAATTGTATAGGATTCAGCAGTCATACCTCTATTGTCCGTCAGCATGGGTGATGTGAAGTTTGCCACTTCTGTCTTAAGAAGCATGAAGTTGGCTTTGGAGAAATTTTTTACAGTGGTTTCCCAAATGGGGGGTGGGGGTAGGATGCGGATGTCTAGGGTGATTTGCTTGTGGTTGGATCTGACCAACAAGGAATTGACCTCTGATGTGGAACACTGGTTGCCCATGTTGGTAATGACCAGGTCTAGGATATTGCTTCCTCTGGTGGGGGTGTAGATAAGTTGATCCAAGGTGTTAGAATTTATGAATTCCAGAAAACGTTGAGCACAAGAGTTGGTATATGAGTAGTTTTCCCAGTTAATGGTGGGTAGTTGAAATTGCCCATTATTAGGGTGTTAGATTGTACCCTAATATTTTGCAGTGTATCAAGAAATGAGGAGTTGGAATCCTGGGACATGGTGGGGGATCTGTAGCAAGCTACAATTTGGATTGTGGTCTTGCCCAGAGTTAATTGCACTTGGATAATCTCTGAAGCATTATGCTAAGCAACTTGCCTGGAGGTGTGGATATCCTTAATGAATATGGACACCCCTCCGCCTTTAATGCTTTGGTCCAGGTTAGGTGGCTGAAAAGTGTGGTATGAATTATAGCCTGGTAATGCAGGGGTGATCTCTGGAGCCTTGAACCAGGTCTCTGTCACTGCACAGATGTCGATGTTCTCCATTTTAAGGAGTGCCTCAAGTGACTGCATTTTGAGGTTTAGACTTCTAGCATTAAGTAGCATTACCTCAGATTTTGCTTTCTTGTACCTGTTACGGTGGTGAATTCATCATTTGAATCTTGCCTATAAAAGGCACTACAGGGGTGGCAAGACCCTTAGCCAGTATCTGGAATCACAAGGGCAACAGGTGCAGGCCATCTCTGGCAAAGCATCGTGGTTTGTCGATCATGTCATCTCAGGCAGACAGATACTGGATGCCCTTAGAATGACACCAGAAGTTTAGCCAATTGTTGAAGTCAATCATTTTGTCCTTGTACTGTGGTATCATTCTGGGTGATGGCAAGATGCTACTCAGGGCTAGGGTCATACCTGCCTGGGCTACAAGATTGGACAGTCCCTCCATGTCTCTTTTCATGTAGTTTAGGGAGGTACATCTCAGGTCATTCACACCAACATGGACAATGACAGAGTCATATTTGTACTTGTTGTGGAGTGACCTGAGTGCATGCATTATGTGGCAGATCCTGGCACCTGACATGCAGCTGACAGTAGCTTTCTCCTTGTTTAGCCTGGTGAGTGAAACATCAGTGTGCCTGACTATAGAGTCACCTATGACTAGAGTGTTGGGTACGTTGTTATGCCTTATGGGCTATGGTTGAGTGGCACATTGAGTTTGTGGGCTATGTGTCATTTGGGCTGTGTTGGAAGGTGGAGGTTGCTTGCGTTTCTTTTTTGGAGGTCCATGTTGCTTGGGTAGATTTTTTTGAGAGCCTCCATGAATGTAGATGCGTGTTTTGTGTTTCTCTGTGTGTGTTTTGGTGGTGTAGGTTTTGAGGGGCTATGTGATGAGTGTGGTGTGGTTCAAGTGTTTACCTTCTCCTCTTGACTGTCTAGTCCAGTCTTGGGTGAAGAGAGCTTCGCTTCCAGTTTGGCTATATAAGTGCATCTCTCACAGGTTGTAGAGTTGGGTGGTAGGAGGAGAGGGCTGTCTGTGTACATCAGGCAATTGCTGTATTGCCCCAAGATGCCCAGATTCATCAGGTAGACATGAGAAAATACCGGGAGCTGACCCTTAGACATGCCTGGATAGCTGCTTCTTTATTAAGTACTAAAAACTGTTTTCCTCTAGACAAGTGAGGAAAGTTGAGTGTTGTAGTAATTTGTAGCTTATTTAGTGCTTACAATGAGTTCTGAACAAGTTCTGAGCTCAAAGAAACAGATATGAGTGCTGAAACTAGAAAACTGGCTAGTTCTAAGAAACATAATTAAGCTATAAGGCTTCCCTCCAACAGAGAAAGGCTTGGGGGCTCAGAAGCTTACAAACAGTCCTGGATACAGCAAATCTGTATCTGGACTAGACGACTTACAGGAAAGGCAGGAAACAAGCTTAGAAAATGTATTTATTTATTTTTTTGTAAATTGGAAAGGGGAAAGGAGGAGCAGAATCTAACTGGGATGACCTTCTCAAATGTTCTCCCGGGATTAGGTAGAATGAGGTAATGACACTAGGCTGCGAGGAGTGTACCAGATAAAATTTAGGGGTGGGCAACTGCAAAGCCACCAAGTATAAAAACAGGATACCAATAAGTAGGGAGGGTTGGAAACAAAAATCAAAACAAAGAAACCCAACCAGATACTTAACATCATAGGTTCATAGGTTCATAGGTTCATACTAGGCTATCTTCCCGAGGGCATTTACAAGCCTAGCCCATCGTTTTGTGGCTTACGCCACCCCTTTAGTATGGGGAACTATACCCATTATTTTGCTGTGCCTCTGTCGAGCAGTGACACTGAGGTAATCCCTGGGGTATATCTGCGATCTCCCATCCATTGGTCAAGATTTCTCTTGAACAAGGCCAGCGAGGTGCTCTGCCTCACATGTACCGGGATTCTGTTCCACAGCATAGGGAGTCTCTGGGTGATGAATCTATCCCTCCAGCACGTCCTATTAATAGCCGTGTCGAGGTTTAAGTCTCCTGCCCTTGTGGCTCTGATGGATCTAGATTTTTTGAGGTGAAGCATATTCATCAAATCTGGGTTTGACATGGCCTTGTATGTTAGGCAAAGGTCACCTCTGAGCAACTGAATAGAGCTGGAGTTCTTTCAGTCGGGCAGCATAGGATAGATTTTTGAGACCCTTTATCCTTTTGGTGAGGAACTTTTGTGGCCTCTCCAGCTGCTGCAAGTGTCGGGTCAGATACATTCCAAATGGGGCATTGTACTCAATCATTGGTCTGATGAGTGATGAGTAAAGGGAGACTATAACCTCCCTTGATCTAGATGAGAATCCCTTCATGATAAGGTGGGCAATGTACAAGGTCTTCCTAACTACTTTAGCTACATGGGTGTCGAATGACAGACTACTATCAACCTGGGTCCCCAGGTCCCTGATAACTTCTGTGCTCAGTGGATTGCCTCCTATTTGGTAGCTAGGGGTAACCTTGTTTTTCCCGAAGGGTATGACTATGCATTTTTTGGCATTTAACTTTAGGCGTGGCTCTGGCACCAGTTATCCGTTTCTGTGAGACCTTTCTGAAGGATATCTGTGTCAGATGTGTTTTCTACTATGGCGCCCAGTTTGCAGTCATCTGCAAACTTTGTCAGCCATAACCCTCCTGTGTTTGCTTGTACTTCCGAAAAGTAGATGCCAAACAAGAGTGGGCCCAGGACTGAGCCCTGTGGGACACCACTTGTGACAGGCTTTGAGTCTGACATGGCGCCAGCAACTCTGACCCTGTGGGTTCTGTCACTCAGCCAGTTTGCAACCCATTTTGTGATGTATGGGTTAACATTTAAGCTGATGAGTTTTTCAATGATACCCGAGTGGGGTATTGTATCGAAGGCCTTAGCCAGATCGAGGTAGGCTGTATGGACTGCCTTTCCCTCATCAATGGCTTTGGTGACTGTTTCAAAAAGTCAACCAAGTTTAAAAGGCATGATCTGCCTTTGACAAAGCCAAACTGGGTTGGATCCAAAGTCTGCAAATTCCCAATGTCTTTATTTATGAGGTCCATTATGATCCTCTCCATGGCTTTGCAGATAAGGCTTGTCAAGCTAATGGGCGGTAATTACCAGGGTCGGTGGAGGCACCGCCTTTGTGAAGTGGGACCACAGTTGCAGTGTATCCAGAGGTAAGACTTTGATTAAACAGCTGTCCTAGCTGTGGGTTTAATTCCTCATTGAGTTGTGGAGCACACAGCCGGGACACCATCAGGTCCCATGGATGCTGTGTTTTTGCTTTGGAGAGCAGTTTTCACTTGGGCGCTGGAGATGATTGGGGCTGCAATCATTTGGTATAGATATCTCTCCTTTTGGGGGAGGGTGAGAAGTTTGCACTGAACCTGTCAGCCAGTATGTTGGCAATGTCTGTAGGATCAGTAATCTTCACATCATTTTGAACTAGTTCTGGGCATATCTGGGAGTTTCCTCCTAGGTTTCTAACATAGCTAAAGAAGGCCTTATGATTGTCTTTTGAGTCTTTAGCTATTTTCTCTCGAAATTTGCTTTGGATGATTTTATGAGAGCTCTTAGTTTTTACTTATAGTGATCAAGGGTGTCTTACCTTTAAGGATTTTGCTCTATCTTGTAGTAGCTTCCTCCTTTTGTTGTAGAGTTTGTTTATGGCTGGGGTCCACCAGACTGGACGCTTGCCTTTGGTACAAAGAGTCTTTGTTTTGCTTGGGATTGCCTTATCCATGCAGTCCTGCAGGTGCTGGTAGAAGGCATTTGTAAGTGATTCAGCGGCTTGAGTACTGTTTTCCGCGGGGCCTTAAAGGAGACCACACTAGTCTTTAGAAGTGTGAAGTCGGCTTTGGGAAGTTCTTTACTGTGGTCTTTTTATTTCAGGTGGGGGTGGGATGAGGACCTCCAGCGAGATTAGTTGTGATCTGATCTCACCAGTGAGGGGTATACTTCCGGTGTTGAACATTGTGCTCCCATGTTCGTGATGATGAGATCAAGTATGTTATCTCCTCTTGTGGGAATGGTGACTAGTTGTTCCATGGCATTTGAGTTTATGAATTCCAGGAACTTTTGGGCTAGGGTGTTTGGGCTTGAGTAGTGTTCCCAGTCTATATTTGGGTAATTGAAGTCACCTAGTATGATGGTGTTTGGTGATACATTTATCCCTCTAGTGTTTTCAGGAAGGCCATGTGAGGTTCCTGAGTTTGTGAGGGTGGCCTGTAACATGCTACTATTTGCAGAGCAGTCTTGCCTACAGTTAATTGCACCTGGATGGTCTCCGATGCATCATGCGTTGCCACCAGTCTTGAGGTGTGGGTGTCCTTGATGAATATGGATACCCTCCTTTCTTGGTATTTTCCTGATTTTGGGGCGGGCATGATATGAGGTAAAACCTGATAGCTGGGGTGCTCTCAGGAGCCTTGAACCAGGTTTCTGTCACAGCACAGACATCGATGTTCTCCATACTGAGAAGGGCCTCGCATTTTGAGATTTAGACTTCTGGCATTGAGCAGCATTACCCTTAGTTTATTTCCTTTTTTGTGTTCTAGGGTGGTAGGTTTAGAATTTGAGCCTTGCCTAAAAAAGGCACTATGGGGGTGGCAAGAGCCTTTGCCAATTTCCGGAATCCCAGGGGTGACAGGTGCAAGCCCAGCGTGGCTTGTCCAGCATGTCATCCCAGGCAGACAGATACTGGATCCCCTTTGAATGACACCAGTGTTTAAGCCAATTGTTAAAGCTAATCATCTTATCTCTGTATTGTGGCATCATTCTTGGTGAAGGTAGGATACTGCTCAAGGTCAGGGTCATACCTGCCTGGGCTACATCTGTAGAAAATGTCTAGTTAATACCTCACACACAATTAAACTAGCTAGCAAAGTATATGCAGACAATAAAAGTGATATAAATAACTCAGAAATAAGCAAAAAAAAGGATACTTAATGTTATATATCACAGATTAGTTGGTTTAGAGCCCTTCCTCCGACTTCCTCCAATTAGCTCAGTGTGAAATGGCAGAAACACTCATAAGTTAACTTAAGTAACAAAGCTGAAACCTGAAACAACTTTAAAAAAAAGCTTGAAAGAACCAATGAGGTGCTTACTCCAAGCCGTAGTCCAGGCAACCCCAGTCAGCCAATGACCACAAACAATTCACTCTCACTGAAATGCTATACTGGCTCTGGCTAAGCTATGATTGCCTGGAACATGTGCTAAGACACACAGCCTCTACTAACAAACAATTAGGCCCAAAACACAAGACTGAATATGGACAATGCTACACTACCAACACTACTTAGGTAGAAAAAAAACTGTAGACATGTTTAAACAGATAAAAGATCAAGGAGATGCTAGAGAATGCTTTTAACTGCAAACAAGTTATGTGATACACTCCTTAGCAGGAAATCAGAACAAACAAACCCAACCAGATGCTTAACAATTGTAGAACGTTTCTAGTTACTACCTCACACACAGTGAAACTAGCTAGCAAAGTATATGCAGACAATAAAAGTGCTATGAGAAATAAGCAAAAAACAGGATACTTAATGTTATATATCACAGATCAGTTGGCTCAGAGCCCTTCCTTCGACTTCCTCCAATTAGCTCAGTGTGAAATGGCAGAAACACTCACAGGTTAACTTCTTAAGTAACAAAGTTGAAACCTGAAACAACTTTAAAAAAAACTTGAAAGAACCAATGAGGTGCTTACTCAAAGCCATAGTCCAGGCAACCCCAGTCAGCCAATGACCACAAACAATTCACTCTCACTGAAATGCTATACTGGCTCTGGCTAAGCAATGATGGCCTGGAATATGTGCTCAGACACACAGCCTCTACTAACAAACAATTAGGCCCAAAACACAAGCTTGAATATGAACAATGCTACACTACCAAATACTACTTAGGTAGAAAAAAAACTGCAGAAATGTTTAAACAGATAAAGGATCAAGAAGATGCTATAGAATGCTTTTAACTGCAAACAAGTTATGTGATACACTCCTTAGCAGGAAATCGGAACAAACAAACTCAACCAGATGCTTAACAATTGTGGAAAATTTCTAGTTAATACCTCACACACAGTGAAACTAGCTAGCAAAGTATATGCAGACAATAAAGGTGCTATAAATAACGCAGAAATAAGCAAAAAAATAAGAGACTTAATGTTATATATCACAGATTAGTTGGCTCAGAACCCTTCCTCTTACTTTCTCAGATTAGCTCAGTGTGAAATGGCAGAAGCACTCACAAGTTAACTTCTTAAGTAACAAAGTTGAGACCTGAAACAACTTTAAAAAAAAACTTGAAAGAACCAATGAGGTGCTTACTCAAAGCCATTGTCCAGGCAACCCCAGTCAGCCTATGACCACAAACAATTCACTCTCACTGAAACGCTATACTGGCTCTGGTTAAGCTATGATGGCCTGGAACATGTGCTCAGACACACAGCTTCTACTAACAAACAGTTAGGCCAAAAATACATGCCTGAATATGGACAATGCTACACTACCAACACTACTTAGGTAGAAAAAAACTGCAGAAATGTTTAAACAGATAAAGGATCAAGAAGATGCTATAGAATGCTTTTAACTGCAAACAAGTTATGTGATACACTCCTTAGCAGGAAATCAGAACAAACAAACCCAACCAGATGCTTAAGCATTTTAGAAAATGTCTAGTTAATACCTCACACATGGTGAAACTAGCTAGCAAAGTATATGCAGACAATAAAAGTGCTATAAATAACTCAGAAATAAGCAAAAACAGGATACTTAATGTTATATCACAGATTAGTTGGCTCAGAACCCTTCCTCCGACTTCCTCCAGTTAGCTCAGTGTGAAATGGTTATCTGATGATTCTCTAGTACTTTTTGATAACCGCAAATATTCTCAGAGGTAGTTGTCCCTGAATGGCCTATATACCTGAATAAGATCACCTCTTAAATATATGTAAGAGACACTGTACAAGTTCAGATATTTAAGTCTTTCATAATAACTTAGATTTTCACATCCATGGATGCCCTTGGTATATTTCCACTGTACTCTTTCCAGTTTATTCATGCTTGTTACTTATAGGGTTTCCATATTGTTATTCCATACTCAAGTTTGGGTCTAATGTAACTAACAGACAATGACTTCATTATGCTTGATTTCCTAGACTTTATAAACCTTTTTATACAACCTATAGTTCTATAACTATCATTAGCCAATTGGTTGATATGATGAGAAAAACTCATAACTGAATCTACCCATATACCCAGGTCCTTAAATGAGTCTTCAGTTTTAATCACTGTATGCTGTATTAAATATTCACCTTTCAGTGTATGTCTCCCAAATCTCATATGCTTAGTTTTTGATGGATTTATCAACATATTATTTTATTTTGCAGACATGCCTTTTCTGTAACACTTGTAATCAGTTTATCCAATTTCAGGTCGTCAGCATATAGACTGTAGAACACCTCAGATGAAAAAGTAAGGTCTGAAAGATACAATCTAAACACATAAGGACCTAGGACAGAGCCCTGTGGGACACCTTGACTTTAACCAAGGTTTTCACCTGTCCAGTTGGTGTGTGATACTTGCCATGTCCTATTTGTAAGCCATGCAGCTATCCATCTTATCAACAGTACATCAATACCTAGTTCAATTAATTTATTGATCAGAGTTTTGTGTATGACCCTGTCAAATGGTGAAGTGAAATCTATATAAATCACACCACAGCACAATTTTTCATTCATAGCTGTTACTATATTGTTATAGGACATCATGTTACAGGTGGTAATAGATCTAGTTTTAACATATGCATGCTGATATATGGTTTCAAGTCCCGACCTATTCAGTTCTGACAATAACTTATCCATTATTACTTTCTACATTATTTTTCCACAACATGAAAGTAGACTTAAGGGTCTATATGACTCTTGGATTGCCCTACTCTCCTTTCCCTTAAAGACAGGTTTAATAAGCGCATGTCTCCAATCTTGAGGAATCTCCCCATATTTATATGACCTAGTGAATAATAGATATAATGGTAGTGTAATTTCTTGCTTTCTCAGGTCATTGTTACTTATTCCATCTCCTCCCTGCGCTTTGTTTGGATCCAGTTTGCACGGTTCTTTTTTAATATAATCTAACTTGATTCCAGTATCTGGGGTTACCTTGATGTCACTAGGACAACTTACCACCCCTTTTGTGGAGCCAAACTGTTTTGCATAAGATTTTGTAAATATATCTATAATCTGTTGTGTCTGAGAATTAATTTTAGAATCTTCACACAGTTTATCAATTTCTGTATCTTTACTCCTTCCACATCTTATGTATCTATAAAAAGGTTTCCTATTATGCTCAATATCTTTATATACATTTTCTTCAAATTTTTCTTGATCTTGTCTAACACTGTGCTTAATCTGTTTGTCCAGCTTGTTTATTTCAGTTTTCAAAATTGTAGTTCGACCTCTCTTCCATTTCTTATATTTTTTGTCTCTCATCTTAATCAGGTAATTTGTTCTAATGGAAATATACCCCCCTCATGTTGCATGCTTGTTGTGTGCTGAGATTATTAAGGGTCAGTCTATGTCTGGCCTACAGGGCAGTCTCCAATCTGGCCCTTATGGAAATGTTACACATTATTAATGCAAACTGCACATGGGTCACTCATTCCAAGGATCTTACCCTACCCTCTAACATAATAAATCATGTTGGAGAGATCGATTTATCTCTCAGAAACCATCCTTTCTCTGAATCAAGCTTGCCATTCACATAATGTAAAGGCCTTTCCTGACCATCAGCCTGGATCAGTGGATGGTTAACCATAATTGTACTCCTGTTGTTGCGCCCATGTCTCTCATGAATAGAGGCAGTTGGTATTATATAATATAGCATAGACTCATATCTGTATAAACATTGTTCCCATAACTATCGAAAAGTGTGTAAGTCAGGTTAAATATGGCTAGGCTTTCATGGGATCTTGGGACTTTAGCCTAGTCCTCTCCTATGCACCTGTAAACCTATGATGTTCAATTGTACCCTAGGTACAGATATAGTGTGACTGTACAGCATTATGGATGTACCAGTAAATCATGTCAGTATTACCACTTGATAGTTTGCATGAACACATATGGATGCATGTCAGGATCTCATGGTATTATAGCATTTTCCATGGCAAAGTCAGGAGTACAGTGAGCATGTGGCACATGTCTTGTGTTTTATATGTGCTGAAAGAAAGTGTGTTCCATGTATTGTTTGGTATGTGAACAATATCACAGTGACAACTTCCTCACTCATTGATGCTACAATTTGCAGTGCTGTAGTTTCTGTGTACATGGGCAATGGATGCATTGCTATCAGTGTCACATAGTGCTATGCCATTTATTATAGTGGATCACTTCTTAATTCACACATCAGTTGCAGATGGTGCATACAATATCCATTGCTATTAGATGTGGTAGATGCATGAAATACACAGCTGTGTGTAGGGAATCTACTCATAATAGTGTATTGGTTTTAAGTGTTATTATCTATATGGCCAATATCTATGTCATCCAGGGATGCTTATTACTTTTGGCACAGTGTGCTCCCACACATATTGTCGGCCATACATAACTATTCTTTAGGATGCATAACCATTAGGATTTGACAGTGCAGACCACCCTTCAAGGTGCTCTACAAGATGCATGTGTGATACGTCTTGCTGTGATGCACCCAGTAAATACACAGCTCACTGACAACATTGATGGAATGGGTTACATTCTTGCAAGTGTGGATTGTGGCTTATGTGTCATTCAAACCTTTCAAATGGCCTAGATTGCCCCTAATTTAAATGCAAGTTTAAGACTGTCCCTCTTAACCTCTCCAAAAAGTGGCCAGTTTTTAAGAAGGTGTGTTAAATTCCCCTTATAGAATACTGACAAATCATTACAATTGTAAGTATGTTCCAGCAGAACATGTGTGTATAATAACTTCCAGTCATATATTATGTCTGTGTCCCAGATTGATGGTGGTATTATTTTAAAATAGTCCATGATTGTGCCTGCTTCTGTCTAATGTTGTCTATGAGTCTGTTGCTATGTGTCTCTGAGTGGTTGAGAGTTATGCTGACATTTCAGTCATATTCAAGCAAGTCATTTTAAAGAGCTTCACAGTATCCACATACTCCCAATTGTATATACCATACTTGCTAAATGTCTTCTCCATTGACCATGTCAATGATGTTTATATCACAACCATTCATCTCCACTGATATGTAACGTTGTGTGAAAGTCACATGTATACTGTACTGTGTGATGGCATAAATATACTCAGGCAGGAGTTGTAAACAGCAGCATGTACTGTGTTATGCATATATGTGCTTAATTTTATGCTAATGACTTGTCTTTGGAGTGTATGTACATTGATATGCCCTTATCTTGTGTACATTACCATGCCTCACATGCCCTCCTCCTCTTCAGTCCAACCATTCATGTCTGTGGCCCTTTTCAATACGGACTTCCCCAGAATAGTGTATTTATAGTGCATTCTATTTACTCTTGATGATCAGCACAACATCCTTTATTTCAGTATGTCAAAACCATGCTGTAGTGTACATTGCATAATGTGCACTTTTCTCTAATGTGTTGCTACTACTACAGTCATTGCATTAATTTTAGCCCTGGTCATCATTGCGGCTATCCATGTAATTTTGCAGAGCAGGTTTGTACATAGGCAAACTTGTCTGCAGGGTCTATATGAATTCATGCTGCTCTACATGGTTAACTGGCAGCAACACTGTTGCTGCCCATGAAATCTTGCTTGCATCGGTGTAAGCTTGATGTGTAACATGCATATGCAATTAGTGCTGCTGCTCATCATACAAACATGTAAACTCCATGTAGTCTTCACGCTAAGCCTGCGTGGAGGTTATTGAATCCCTGGGATAATCATAGCATGGTAGGACTTAGAAGTTCTTTCTGTTTAGCAACAATACTGCTAGCCAACAAAACTGGTTGAATCCTAAAAGGCTTTTTAATAATGACCTCAAAAGCAATAGTATCATATAATGTTTTGGGATGTCCTTTCTCACACAGCTTTGATTTCAAGGATTCTACCTCTATAAAAATGCAGTATTAGTTGAAATTAATCTGGATTAATAGTACCATCTGTCCCTTTATCAGGTTTCTTTTTAGCCTCTAGGAAGTTGTGACTAGAAAAATATAGGAAATCATTAGAGAGGATAGGGTTTATGATAGATGTTAGACTGATAACAATTAGTGTAATAATCCTTAAAATTCACAATGTCTAAATAATAGACAGCATCTGTTTTGTAAGAACAGTTACACTCAAAAAAAGATCTGCTGTCCCATTCAAAAATCCTTCAAATGCTTGTTTACTACCTTCCCAGAGAATAAAGATGTCATCCAGTTACTTCAAGTATTCTTTAATGCTAGACAAAAAAATTACTGGTAAGCATTTTTCTAGACCCCCCAATACCGAAGGACAAAACTATCAAAATATGAGGTTGAGGCAGCTCCCATGATAACTCCCTAACCTGCTTGACTTCAAAGAAAATAAAATTATTCTTTAAAACTGTCTCCACAAAACTTTTTACCAAAAAAAATATCTGTATTTGACAGACAAAAATCAGTAAGTAGCACTTTGTTGAGCCACTCTAACCCAGTAGTATGTGAAATGACAGAAAACAAATCTTTTGCTTCAGTTGTAACAAACATGAAGTGCAACTGAAACCACACTTTGATTTCATTTCTCAAAACAAATATAGGTTCATAGGTTCATACTAGGCTATCTGCCCTAGGGCATTTATAAGCCTAGCCAGAGTATGTTTGGCTTTCGCCACCCATTTTAAATTAATTTTGCTATGCCCTTTTTCGAGGTTAGTATACTGTGCCTCTGTCTAACAGTGACACAGAAGTGATATAGGTTCATAGGTTCATACTAGGCTATCAGACCTAGGGCATTCATATTTGACTTTCTGTCCACAAAAGCATCAAAAAATTTATTCTCTCAACCCACTGATGCCACAGTGGATCTTAGAAGTGGTTCATAGTGTTATTGTGGGTTTAAAAATCCTAATAATTGCTGTTAGAACAGGATGAGTCACAGTCAAAAATAAGATTCTAAAATTCTGGTGAAAAGTTATGCTCCACGAAGAAATCATTCATCTACATGTCAGTTTTATAATAGTCAATGTTAATGTCAGTCCCAGAACTGGTTTGGTAAAAAGTCCCATTATTAAGAAGTAGTCAGAACTGTTCATGATGACAATCTCATATGCCCTTTCATTGGGTTTCATAATTCTCAATGTTTTGTCATTCTTTAATTCTATCATCACTAGACAAGTTATAGAATGTTTTTGTTTACCGAGTGATATTTACCTATTTTCAAGTTCATAGAGCCTCTCAGACATGGAAATGGCAGGACATATCATAGGGATAAAGTACTATTCCTCTGAATGGGGTGAGACTTAATGGGTTATAAATAAAGATGAGCATAATATTGCAATTACTCCCTCTTTGCAGATCCATCGGAGGAGAAGGGAAGAAAGTTTCTAAGTTACAGAGCAATATTTAAAAATTGTCCCTATGTTTTTGGCCTTTGCTCCCCATTATTTTGGCTTTCTCCAGATGCTAAGAGGTTGAAAGGTATTATTACCAGAGAACAACAGCACTGGTCAGTTTTCTCAATGGTATGCCCAAAAGAAATTTCACTTTATAATCTGTTGGCATTACATAAGACCTGGTGGATTTGAGAGTAGAAGAATACTTTCACACACACACACACACACACACACACACACACACACACACACACACACACACACACCGATGTGTGTACATGCACATAAAGGTCTAAGGTACCATTCTCTCGAAATATATTGTCTGTTGTATTGGCGATTAACATAATTAACAAACTATAGTAACTGGTAAGCAGGAAATTAAAATAAAAATACAGACACTAAGTCACAGACTGCATGAGAAATTAAAGCCAGATAAGGCTTCAAAATAATATGCTTTTTTCACTAACCTACATATAACAAAGTGCCATGCAGTTTTTGAAGGACATGGTAACACAAGACAGACTTGGATAGAAACCGACTGCACTTTACCCAACCGTCCCTTTCAACTATGTAGAAGTTTGCAGGATGCCCCTAAGTTTTGCCCTGTCGTTTGAATTTTTTTTTTTTTTTTTTTTTTGGTTTACTGACAATCACCGAGGATAGCAGGAAGTGAAAAATGCCAGACATTAGAGTTTCAAACATCTTAATTTTCATAAAAACAATTTTGATACAAAATCTGTATTTACTTTTAAGTGTATTAAAGTGATATTTAAAAAAAAATCCCTGATTTGGGCCTTTGCTCCACTCCCCCCATACACATTATTTTTTTAACTTTGCCAAGAATTCTTGAACAAAAAAATTGAGAGGTAAGTACCTACCTAGTTTCCCAGCTTCCTCACCTTCCAGGTAACATGCAGATCCTAATCCACGAGTGCCTTATTTTTTTCCATCCCTAATATGAGCCACCTTATGCCTGTTCATGTGGTCCTGAGTGTGATAATGTTTGCAAAGTACTGAAACTGTAGAGTATTGTTTAGAATGTCTCCTGTGGACAATGAATGACAAAATATTGTGGAGGTTTATTAATAATTCAGTGAAATACAGGAGGGTTAACAAGTTATTGCTAGATCCTAAGTTCTTTTGGAACCCATTAGTTGTGCCATGGGATTAGTTCCAAAGATAAATTTATTTTGCCTATATTTTTAATAAAAACAAATATATAGCTTGCATATAGTTCAATATAAATATTTCATTAGATAATTAGGCTTATTAATATAATAACTGTCCTGAACTAATCAAAAATTATAGCAATCCTAGTTTGTTATTTTTTTCCATTTGTTGATTTCCATCATTATGAACCTATTGCTGTTTCCAAGTACTTTACATCACTCTAGTCATTGTCAAGGGGCATTTTACGTACAAACTGGTAACTTATTCATCTAATATAGTTACTAAATTTTGCAAAATGCCTTTGAAAGGACAAACTCTTTCTTACCATAATGAATAAGAAGAACTAACAGATGACCCCTTTTCTTTATCCTCCTTACGGAGTATAAAAGTGTAAATGATAAAGTTCAAAGAGGACAGGGTCTTGCATAGCTTGTATGTCTTTACCTAAACCTCTCATTACAAAATAATACTTAACAGAAGGCAAGAAAAAGCTTAGTAGTATTTTATATATCTATCTAGCTATATATCTATATATATATATATATATATATATATATATATATATATATATATATATATATATATGTATCTATGTATGGGTCTATGTTACATTACTGAAATTTCAAATAACCGAAAATCAAAGGAGTGGGATGACTAAAGTTCAAAACAAACAAACAGCAGCTGTGCATGTTCCACAGAACCCAAAACTTCTAAATGGTGATCCCAGTACAGTAAGAATCAGGAAATGTACCCTTTTCCTCACTGTAGTGCAATTTTGCAGTGGGTATAAAATGTTAGAGAAGGGAGGAATTTAATAAAGCCTACATGGCGATTTTTACCGTGTAGGCATAGCGCCACTCTGCTTACAAAAAAGTAAGTAGGTTTTAGATTCGGTAAACACTGCTGAGTGGCGTGCATGCATGTGCCAACACAGGAAGTTCTGTGGCATGCAAATCACCTTATAAGCAGGTGAGTCTCATGCAAATGAGTCAGGTGGAGTGTTCCAGCAAGCAGATAGGCAGTTCTTCAGACACCATTTCAGGTCTGTAGTGTACACAGAAAAATTCCATGTACAGAACTGTAGACAGACAAAAGGGGCTGTAAAAATGTAGATACATGGATAGAAATGGCATACCACATACATATATGAGCAAAAAATTAAAGAAAATAAGGTAAATTAATTATTATTTTTTTTTTAATAATCTGGGCATGTTTGAGCAGTGAGCAGCAATGCATAAACATGCTTTATATAAAAAAAAATTGGAAAAAACAAAACTAATTTTATGTAACAGAAATGTATTGCAAGACCATGTCTGGAGTATCTACAATAGTGCACTGGTGCTGTTGCTAATGTGGCAGGGCTATGAAGTATGTAGTTTCTAAGCTGTGAGCACAGATCCCTATGCAAATGAGGTGGAGTTACCGAATAGCATAATGGGGTAATTGTGTCCGCATATTCCCTTTGTGTAGGCAGAGAATCATGTAGGTGTTTACAGAGGAGGTAGCTGACATGAGGGGAGGGTGTGTCCAATGACTACTAAACTTATTTCAGCTTAGCTGCACCTGTTTATGTAGTGCACCGTTGTGCTGAGCATGCCCATTCAGGGGTTTGTGTGCACTAACATCTAAGCTTTATTTAGCTAAGGGGCATGTGTTTCCACATGTTTGTGTGGCGTGCCACTATGCTGAATGTGGAAGTCTGGGAGGGTTGTATACTAAGTGCTAAGCTTTGTTTACCTATGGGGCATGCATTTGCATGGTGCGCTACAGTGCTGAGTGTATCTAAAAACCAATGACATATTAATTAGTTTTGACCTCTGTTTAACTTAAATTATGGCCATTAAATGATGTTGATTATATACTAGGCAGGTGGAATGATTCATAGGTAGCCAATCATGCAGTCAGCACCTGCTACAGAACACTATAAAGTATGCATACACTCTACAATCTGATTTTCCCCCATACTCTGCACCATTGGAGTACAGACTTGGGAATTATAACTGAGAAAATGCTAGGGGCTGTTGCAGGTCTGCTACATCTGTATGTGCTAGATACTGAAGTCAAAGCTGCTGCTGCTGACAATAGGCCTAGGCAGAGAAGGAGAACAGTGTTCAGGCCCAGGGTAACCTTCCAGGGGCTACATGAGCTAGAGATTGTAGAGCACTACAGGGTGGACAGGGACATACAACAAGAACTGACTGAGATCTGCCGCACTCAGCTCAGACTCAGAGCCAGCAGATCGGAACCCATCCCAGTGGAAACAAAGGCATGTGTAGCCTTTAGGATACTAGCTGTAGGTACTTTCCAAAGACCAGCTGGGGACATGATGGGGTCTCACTGGCATCAGCATCCAGGGTACTCCACCAGTTCCTGGATGTCATGCTACCACATGCCAGTGACCATATTTCTTTTCTCCTCACGCCTAAGGTGAGGGCCAGCAGTATGCACCACTTCTAAGATGTAGCACACTACCATGAGGTACTGGGTGCCATAGATTGCATTCATGTACACATCAAGTCACCACCTGATGAGGAGGGTAGAATCTATGTCAACTGCAAGGAGTACCACTCCATCAACTTCCAGGTCATGTGCAATGCTCAGAGGACTGTCATGAATGTGTGTGCTGGCAACTCTGCCAGTTATTATGACTCCCATATCTGGCATTCATCACAACTGTACCAGATGTTTGCTAGGGGGGACATCCCATATGGCCATTTAATGGGGGAAGCTGGCTATGCACTGGAACCATGGATGATGATACCCGTCAGAAATTCACACACATCCATGCACGAACGCCATAATGAGGCACACACACAAACTAGGGACATCATGAAGCATGTGTTTGGACTTCTGAAGTCATGGTTTTGGTGCCTTGATATATCTGGTGGAGCCCTGCAGTACTCTCCAGCCACATGTGCACATATGTTCACAGTATGTGCCATGCTACACAATATGATCCTGCAGAAACAGCTGCAGCAGGATCAGCAAAGGGAAGGGATACACAGCCCCCACCAGTGCCTAGGTCACCACAGCCACAGGAGGACTTGGAGGAGGAACCTCCTGATGATGTCCCTGTCGGCAAACGTAGGCATGCCCAGTACACCCTGACTTTGGCTAAGAGACAATGCATAGCACATTCACTGACAACCTAGGACCCTAGGGAGTGCCATCTTACTCCTACTCACATACATATATTACAATTGTTGCTGCCAGGCAACCCACACAACCTGTATCTATCCATTTATTGGCTGTGTACTGCTTCCATCACACAGAGTCAGCCCTGAAGTGCAGTTCTGTCAACTGCTGCATTCGCAAGGCAAATTTCTAACCTACACACTACTTGTAAGGATTACTAAAATATGGTATCATATGCATGGATGTTCTGCATTTATGCAAGGAAATATGTGGACAGAAGTAACATCCACATGGGACTACAGGTACCCAGTCCAGTAGTATGTGTTCTCTAATAATCACTAGGCCTCACGGCTGGAATATTCACTACCTCAGTCAAGGGAGACTGTAAACAGTGGGTTCATATGATATTTGGACTAGACTACTGTCTATCCCAGTGCTGTTGTTCCCCCACCCCCAATGCAGCAGCGTTTCCATATAACCTTAACAGTAAGTCAGCAATGGTATATCAGCAGACCAGGCAATCTCAGGGCTGTAACACAGAACTCAATCACACATTGTATGTCACACATAAAACAGGAATAACAAAGTACATATTTATGCTGTTGATTGTGTGATGAATGACTCCTATCTGTCTGGCAGCCTGTGTAGTTCAATGGACTAGTGAAATTAGCATGGGTAATGTTGTTGATAGTTCTAATCTGGAAGTAGTCACATCTCTTGCATGTGAACTACTATTATGCTGGTGTTTTCACAAACTGTCAGTCTGTGTGTGGTGTATCATTATGAACCTCGTCACATATTAAGTACAGTAGACAGCTGGGAAATGCTGTGGACATTTTCAGTGAAGTGCAGTACTGCAGAAACAGGGACAGTTGTCATTGTTTGTAACACATGAAATTTCAGACTAGACTACAGGTAAGTGTGGCATGGAGTCAGTTTTTGAGTACTGACAGTCCCACTGGACATGCCCACACATGTAGTTAAAATGAGCACAATTCTGTTGTCACTTCATCAAAATGACTCGTTACGTATAGATATGTCTCTCATACAGACATACACATATACATTTCTGCCTGCCTCTATCTCACTCTCACTTACATAGTATATCTATCTCTATGTAGTGTCAAATAGATATATACCGATATATATAGCTATATATTTTGAAATGATTCATAGACTCTCCCCATATATCTACATAACACATACACATATCACTCACACACACACACACACACACACACACACACACACACACACACACACACACACACACACACACACACGCACGCACATAGCTACATTTATATATACATCTCTGTTATACACATAAATATGTGTGTGGACATCTGCATTGTCCTATATACCCTAATAATGGTGAGTAAATCTACACTAGTGTTGCTCAAAGGATCCAAACTAAGAGGGTAACACTACATAATCCACTTACCTACAGACACCTGTGCCTGCTGGATGTCACCATGTAGACAGACACAGGTATGTAGGTGGTTTAATGGATAATGTTGTCAATGTACACATGGACAGGGCACATTGTTCCTGCCCACAGGTTTGCCTATCTAAATGCAAACAGCTACATATGACCATACTGGTAAGTGTACACATATAGCTAGGATAATAACAGTTATCTCACTGCTAGGATACTAGATGTAGATAACAGTATGAAGTAATATCACTCTGCAGGCCACAGATGCTGTTCAGCACATGCCTAGTTTGTGTAATGCACAATTAGTGTGCCTGCAATTACATATGCAACAGACTTAACTCGTGTCACATGTGATAAGTACTGTGATCTGTAGTGTATAAGACTAGATAGGTAGGGGCTCTAATCTCACTCCAGGCTACTTGGTGCATATGTGTGTATGTGTGTGCATATCCCCCCTGTAAAACAACTGACATGCCTTCATGGGCTATCCACCTGCAATGGTTATGACCTTTTTGGCTCTGTAACTTGCTGCTGGCTTACAGACTGCCCTCTTCTACAAGGCCTGATGATGTCATCCACCTTACGATGATTAGCTGACAGTGTGTTATCAAACTTAAACCATTGTGCATGCGATAAATACTATGATCTATAGTGTGTAAGACTAGACAAGTAGGGATTGTAATCTCACTCTAGGCTACTTGGTGTGTGTGTGTGTGTGTGTGTGTGTGTGTGTGTGTGTGTGTGTGTGTGTGTGTGTGTGTGTGTGTGTGTGTGTGTGTGCAAGCAATCTGGAAATATATCACTGATTGATACGTATATTTCTTTGCATTTTAACATATCAGAGTTCTGCATTGTCTTTATTTTGCCTGACTGAATTATTTTATATATATTCTGGCATTGTTTTCTGTTTTTCATCTGTCCTGAAACTGTTTTTTCCCCCTCTCCCCCATCCTATTCTTGTGGTGTTGTTATAGTTGGTGGCTTTACAGTTGTTCGCCCCTATGTAAGTTTGATCGGGGACACCCCTCCCAGTCTGGTGTTCACTCTACTTAATACAGAGAGAACATTTGAGAAAGCCAACCCACTTAGGTTCTTAACCTTGAAATTTTCTTCTGCTCCTTCTTCCTCTCTTCTTCACTTTACTAAAAATAAATTGCACTTTATTTTGCTTTTGCCTCTTCTTAAAAGTATTCAATTGTATTTATTCTGCTTCATTTATTACTGCTTGGTAGTAGCCTGATAAAATTGTAACTGCTACTCTAAGCCTTTTGGTTTAAGCACATGGGCTCCAGACCAGTTGTTTTACATTAAGAAGGTTTGTTGTCTGCACTGTTGTGGCAGGACAGGTAGCTTGCATCCTTCTAAGTTGGGAATTGCTGATTGAAGGCTCAGTGTCTGTTATTCTAAAAGTGTATTAGTTCTGGTTAGAGCACTTGGGCGTCAGGCCAGTTATTTTTCATTAAGAAGGTTTGTGGTCTGCACTCTTGTGGGAGGAGAGGCTAGATTATGCTCTTCTGAGCTGGGAATTTCTGGTTAAAGGCTTATTGTGCCTGCTTATTTGAACTGTTTCTTTCTGAAATTGGTGAACCGTGGTTGCTGTAGCATAGGCATGATTCAGGCATCGTGAATGTAGTTTTGTTTGTATAACTTGAACACTAATCCAGGCCATCTTTTTTTGGAGAAGGATCCCCTGCATCCTTATGGCAGGAGTCTGATCAAAGACTGCTGGAACGGGGCTCAGTTTTTAGCTTTTTATTGGTTAATTGGTTAATTTGTTTAAATCAGTTTTCTGGAATTCATAAATTCCGATGTCGTGGATCAACTTATCCACATCCCCACCAGGGGCAGAAATATCCTAGAGCTGGTCATTACCAATATGTGTGACCAGTGTTCCACACCAGAGGTCAATTCCTTGTTGATCAGATCCGACCCATAAGCTAATCACCCTAGACATTCACATCCTGCCCCCACCCCCCATTAGAGAAACCACCGTAAAAAACTTCTCCCAAGCCAGCTTCATGCTTCTTAAGACAGAAGTGGCAAACTTCATGACACCCATGCAGATGGACAATAGAGGTACGACTGTTGAATCCTACACAAATGCACTTTATAAGCACTTACATGAGTGCATGGATCATGCTATTCCTAACAGAACCAAGATGCTATCCTCCAAACAAGGAAGCCAGTCTGGTGGTTCCCTGCCATAAACAAACTCTACAACAGAAGAAAGAAACTGTTGCAAAAAAGAGTAAAATCCCATGATTGGTGCAACTCCCTGGTCAGCCTCAGTAAGAAACTGAGATCCATCATAAAATCCTCCAAAGCTAGTTACGAAAACAAAATTGCCACTGATTCTAAAGACAACCACAAAGCATTTTCTAGCTATGTCAAGAATTTCAATGGCAACACTCAGATCTGCTCTGAGTTACAGCACAATGGCACTAAATATACAGAGCCAACTGATATTGCCAATATACTGGCAGATAGGTTCAGTGCTAACTTTACCACCCTCTTACCCCCTAAAGGGCCCATCTTATACCAGAAGAATGCAAAGTTCCTGTAATCATGGCTGCACAGGTAAAAACCACACTCTCCAAAGCCAAGAACACAGCATCCATGGGGCCAGACAACATCCCAGGCTGCGTTCTACGCTAACTGCAGAATCAACTGGCACCCCACCTAAGCACCATTTTCAATCATAGCCTTACCTCAGGCTTTGTGCCAACTGAATGTTGCACAGCGATGGTTATCCCACTCCAAAAAGGGGGAGCCATCACGGACCCCTGGAACTACATCCCCATTAGCCTAATGAGACTGGTCTGCAAGGCCATGGAACGTATCATCATGGATCTTATACACAAAGACATTGGTAATCTCCAAACTCTTGACCCCACCCAGTTCGGGTTTGTAAAAGGCAGATCATGTCTCCTAAACCTGATAGACTTCTTTGAAGCAGTCACCAAAGCTGTAGACGAGGGTAAGGTGGTTCATACAGCCAGTCTAGTTCTTGCCAAGGCTTTTGAAACCATCCCCCACTCTGATATTATAGATAAACTCACTAAACTAGGTATAAATCCCTATGTCACAAGATGGGTTGCCAGCTGGCTCACTGACAGAACCCACACTGTGAAAGTAGCAGACTTCAAATGCGACTTCAGACCAGTGACAAGTGGAGTACCAGAGGGTTCAGTCCTGGGTCCTCTCCTGTTTGGTATCTACTTTTCTGAAGTACAGGCTAACACAGAAGGTCTTTAGCTAATGAAGTCTGCAGATAACTGCAAACTAGGAGCCATAATAAAAACTCCTAATGATGTGGACATCCTATAAAAGGGCCTCATGGAAACAGATGCCTGGT
Source organism: Protopterus annectens (assembly GCF_019279795.1). Lineage (NCBI taxonomy): Eukaryota > Metazoa > Chordata > Ceratodontiformes > Protopteridae > Protopterus > Protopterus annectens. Next base: position 1,064,366,733 of record NC_056725.1, on the reverse strand, counting down.
GTAAAAGTCATGGCCTCAAGCTCAATGCCAAAAAGTGCATTGTCATCCCCTTTGGTAAAAACTCTGTACCCATGAGCGACCACATAGGTGGTAGTCTACTTAACACCAAAAGTGTGATAAGAGACCTTGGGACACAGGTGGGCAGTAGTCTCTCCTTTGATAATCACATCACCACAGTAGTCAGGAAATCCTTCTATATGGCACACTTCATCACAAAAGGTTTCTCATCCAGGAAAAAAGAGGTCATTGTTCCCCTCTACTCGTCACCCATTAGACCCATTATAGAGTACAGTGCCCCTTTTGGTATGTACCTCACAAGACATCACCAACAACTGGAAAGGCCACAGAAATACCTCACAAAGAAGATTTACCAGCCTTAAACAGATGCCCTATGCAGACCCTCTCAAAAACTCCAGCTTTATTCTGTCGCATATTGCCTACTCAGAGGCAATCTCTCCCTACCAAACAAAGCTATGTCAAACCCAGAGCTGTTGGACATGCTCCACTCAAAGAAATCCCAATCCCTCCAAGCTACATGCTCTAGGGAATTAAACCTTGTCACTACAATAAACAGAACATGCTGTAGGGATAAATTCCTATCCCAGAGACTTCCCATACGCTGGAACAAACTACATATCTATATCAAACAAAGCTCCTCATTAGCACTCTTCAAGAAAAATCTTGATGATTGGATGGGAAATAGGAACTTCACCCTGGGGATCACCTCTGTGGCTCTGCTCGACAGGGGTACATGAAAATAATTTTCTTGGGTGGCGAAAGCCAGGGTACCTTTTTGGCTAGGCTTATATAGGCCCAAGGGCCAATAGCCTAGTACCTACCTATGAACCTATGAACCTAAATAATTAAAACTTGCTGTAAATGTATTTTCTGCTGAAAGGATATTATTCTGTGAGAAAAAATTTTGATCTGTTTATGCCACAGAAAACAGCATACCACAAATGCAAAGTACTTTTAAGGTAAATACCTGTTTTTAGCGGTTAACTTTAATCCGATGGAAAAATTTTGATAATGGTGTCTGTTTTGCATACAGAAAGACATAAATGCTTTTCTCAAATTAAGAAACACATAGTTCAACCCTATATGGATCATATTCCCTAAAAAGGTTAAAGAAAAGTGTCTTACATGAAAACTCCAGTTTAAAGATGCCTATCTAAAATGAGAACTACACAGTTTTAATCACTGTTAAACGCTGATGTATGTTGCTGTAGGCTGTCACAACTCTGTATGTAAGAAATTGTTTAAGGTAAAAGTCATGGAGCTTTGACACAGTACCAATGTTTTAATTGTTTTAATCAAATCCTATTTACGAACAAACCATAGACTTATGGGTTATTTGCTCCAATAATGTCACCAGTAGTGAAGTTAATTTGATAAATCCTACATGACAATATACTAGTTATTTCAGACAAGTCTAGCTGCCTGAAGCTACCTCTAATTATATTTTTGCATTGTCTGCTCCATTTTTGTTTTAGTAAGCCTTGCACCTAAAAGGACACTAGCTATCCCAGCTAAACCTCACCATCGATGGGCCGAACTACATAAAAGATGACCGGGCTCCCTACAATAACTGTGGGTGACCAAAACAGCTGAATCTCCCAGTTGCACCAAACTATGTATGTTCAGCTCTCTAAAAATCTGTTTTTTTTAATATATAAATAGTCCTTTAACACTAAGAGACTCACTGCAGAGTGGCCGCCATATACCTCACTCTCTCTTGTGATGTCTAAATTTTCCCTACTTAATCACTGTGCTTCCCTGATACTGTATACTTGCCTAGCTGCCTGTCTTTTAACTGTTTTAGCCCAGTACCTGTACTGCTCCCCCCTCTAGACCTGCACTGCAAACATCTCACCCTAACCCTCCTATTGCTGCATTTTCCTTCCATAGTAAATACTCATATATTACATTGTTCGATCTATAGAGCTGCAAACTTTAAACTTACAGAGATTTATAGTAAGACTTTTAGCCCAGATAAAAATACAAATCTCAAAGTGCATGTGAGGCTTTAATATCTTTCTCACCTGCAGTGCTGCTATAACTGTGGAGATTGATTTTTGCTGCTATTTTTCTGCTGCTTGTCTGTTTTCAAGCCCAGTCTCTTCGGAGCTCACTTACCTTTTCTTTCTTCACCATTACCTCTCCTTTTCCCTTCCCTCACTCCATTTTCCAATTACTGACAGGCCGAGATTACTTTATCCCCCCCTCCCTAGCTGGGCCATCTTTGAATCCCTCTTCATCGTGCAAGGAATGCCAACTCTGCAGCATATTTCCCTGTAAATGTTTTTTTCATTTTAAGTAATAGTTCTTATTATCTGCTGTTTGACAAATGCATTTTAAAAATACAAACGAAAGTCGTATGTAAATGCTTTGGAATAAGCTTTAAAGAAATGCTATTCTTGCCTGTGGTGTATCATTGTAAAGCATAGCTTAGTAAAACTGCAGAACACTGTATGTAGCTTGGTTTATTAAGCATAGTAAAGGAATCTAGCTTGGTTTGTCAGGTATAACACAGAAATCTGTAACACAGCATAGCTAGCCATATTACCGCAATGTTTGAGCTGTCATAGTTAAAAGATGCCTTGAATTGCTAGTTATTTACAAATGGCTACAGGCACTAAATTGAAATGACTGTTGTAAAAGGTATTTTTCTGTGAGAATATTTAGATCTGTTTACTCCACAGAAAATGGCATACCACAAACGCAAAGTACTTTCAAGGCAAATACCTGTTTTTAGAGGTTAACTTTAATCCGATGGATACATTTTGGTAATGGTGTCTGTTTTGCATACAGAACGACATAAATGCATTTCTCAAATTAAGAAACACATAGTTCAACCCTATAAGTATCATATTCCCTAAAAAGGTTATAGAAAAATGTCTTACATGAAAACTACAGTTTAAAGATGCCTATCTAAAATGAGAACTACACAGTTTTAATTACTGTTAAACGCTAAGGTATGTTGCTGTAGGCTGTCGCAACTCTGTATGTAAGAAACTGTTTAAGGTAAAAGTCATGGAGTTTTGACACAGTATCAATGTTTTAATTGTTTTAATGCAATCCTGTTTACAAACAAACCATAGACTTATGGGTTCTTTGCTCCAATAATGTCACCAGTGAAGTTAATTTGATAAATCATCTCTTGTTCGATTCATGGCTGGAGTGCCTTCTGTGTGGAGTCTGCATGTCCTCCCCGCAGTCGAGTGGCCTCCGAAAGACATGTGTGAATGAGGGTGCCTTTGCTGAAGATTGGGCGTTGGGCTGGCAACTCGGCACCATAAAAAATCTACTGCCGATCATTAGCAGACTGGAGTTCTGCTGTGGCGACCCCTAACCAGGAAAAGCTGAAATGACAAATGACAAACATGACAATATACTAGTTATTTCACACAATTCTAGCTGCCTGAAGCTACCTATATTAATATTTTTGCATTGTCTGCTCCATTTTTTTTTAGTAAGCCCTGCACCTAAAAGGACACTAGCTATCCCAGCCAAACCTCAGCCTCGATGGGCTGAACTACATAAAAGGTGACCGGGTTCCCAACAGCAACTGGTAGGTGACCAAACCAGCTGAATCTCCCAGTTGCACCAAGCTATGTATGTCCAGCTCTTAAAAAATATGTTTTTTTTTAAATATATAAATAGTCCTTTCACTCTGAGAGACCCGCTGCAGAGTGGCCTCCGTATACCTCACTCTCTCTTGTTAGGTCTAAATTTTCCCTACTTAACCACTGTGCTTCCCTTACACTGTATACTTACCTAGCTGTCTCTCTTTCAACTGTTTTAGCCCAGTACCTATACTGCTCTCCCCTCTTGACCCACACTGCAAACATCTCTCCCTACCCCTCCTATTGCTGCATATTCCTTTTGCAGTAAATACCCATATATTACATTGGTCTATCTATAGAACTCCAAACTTTAAACTTACAGACATTTATAGTAAGACTTTTAGCCCAGATAAAAATACAAATTTCAAAGTGCATGTGAGGCTTTAATGTCTTTCTCACCTGCAGTGCTGCTATAACTTTGGAGATTGTTTTTTGCTGCTATTTTTCTGCTGTTTGTCTGTTTTCAAGCCAAGGCTCTGTGGAGCTCAGTTACCCTTTCTTCCTGCACCATTACCCCTCCCTTTCCCTTCCCTCACTCCATTTTCGAATTACTGACAGGCCAAGATTACTTAATCCCTGCCTTCCTTAGCAGCACCATCTTTGAGTCCCTCTTCATCATTCTAGGAACGCCAACTCTGCAGCAAATCTCCCCGTAAATGTTTTTTTTTTTTTCATTTTGTTAAGTAATAGTTCTTATTATCTGCTGTTTGATAAATGCTTTTCAAAAATACAAATGAAAATTGTACGTAAATGCTTTGGAATAAGCTTTAAAGAAATGCTATTCTTGCCTGTGGTATATGGTTGTAAAGCATTGCTTAGTAAATCTGTAGAACAGTGCACGTAGCTTAGTATTCTGTTGGAAATAATTAAAACTTGCTGTAAATGTATTTTCTGCTGAAAATAATTAAAACTGTTGTAAAAGGTATTTTTATGTGAGAAATAATTAGATCTGTTTACTCCACAGAAAACGGCATACCACAAACACAAAGTACTTTTAAGGCAATTACCTGTTTTTAGCAGTTAACTTTAATCCGATGGATAAATTTTGATAATAGAGTCTGTTTTGCAAACAGAAAGACATAAATGCTTCTCTCAAATTAGGAAACACATAGTTCAACCCTATGAAGCTCACATTCCCTAAAAAGGTTAAAGAAAAGTGTCTAACATGAAAACTACAGTTTAAAGATGCCTATCTAAAATGAGAACTACACAATCTTAATTACTGTTAAATGCTAAGGAATGTTGCTGTAGGCAGTTGCAACTCTGTATGTAAGAAACTGTTTAAGGTAAAAGTCATGGAGTTTTGACACAGTGTAAATGTTTTAATTGTTTTAATTGTTTTAATGAAATTCTGTTTACGAACAAACAATAGAATTATGGGTTATTTGCTAAAGCCCTTTTCTATCAGACATCCCTAAACTCCCAAAACAACCCAAAGCAATTCTGGTCCACAATTAACTCTATCCTCTGCCCAGGGAACGTAAACACCCCCCCACCAACCACCCCTCTCTCCACCTGTAGCATAGCTGACTCTTTCAACAAACATTTTACAGAGACCGTTCTATCCCTAACTAAAAAACACTTCCCTACATCAACACCCCCCACACCCAAACCAACTCCACCCCTGCCTCCCTTCTTCCTTTCCACAGTGTCCACCTCCAACATAAAAAAACTACTGACAAAACTTAAACCCACAAGACTAGCAGCTGACAACCTGCCCACAGATTACCTAAAAATAGCAGCTGATGCTTTAGCTTATCCCATCTCCATATTAATCAACCGCTACATATCTGAGTCCTATGTGCCAACCTTATGGAAAATATCCCACATCATACCCTTACACAAAGGCAGCCCCTCAACAGACATCTCCAACTACCACCCCATTGCCATCCTCTCACCTCTCTCCAAGATACTCAAAAAATGTATCAACTCACAGATCTCCAATTATCTCCTAGACAATAATCTCCTCTCCTACACACAGCATGGTTTCAGACCACACCATAGAACCACAACTGCTCTGCTCGCTCTCCTTCACTAACACCATTCTCCAACATAAAAACAATGGCCTTTTCTCCTCTGCTGTATCGCTTGACCTATCGAAGGCTTTTGATATTGTATCACATGATCTTCTACTCTCTGCACTCTCCAACCTCTCCTTTTCCATACCTGCCATCAGTTGGTTCCACAGCTATCTACACAGCCACCAGCAGTCAGTTGTCTGGCACAACGATCTATCCCCTCACCTCCCTGTTACTCTCGGGGTTCCCCAAGGCTCCATCCTTGACCCCTTGCTTTTCTCCATTTTTACCAATGACCTGCACACCACCACCAAACATGCCTCCCTCATACAGTATGCAGATGACTCCACTCTCATCTGCTCAGCTCCAACTCTTACAGAACTACAACAGATCACTCAAGCATCTTTCTCTTCTGTTGAAAGTCGGCTATTAAATGCTCAACTCCTCCTCAACCCAAATAAGACCAAACTCCTCATCTTTCAACCCTCAAAATCTACCCCAAACATCCCCCATTTCAACATACTTGCCAAAGACAGCACTTCCATCTCACCAACAGCCCACACTAAGCTACTCAGTGTACAGATTGACAACAAACAATTAAATGGTATTCTGTTGGAAATAATTAAAACTTGCTGTAAATGTATTTTCTGCTGAAAATAATTACAACTGTTGTAAAAGATATTTTTCTGTGGGAAATAATTAGATCTGTTTACTCCACAGAAAACTGCATACCACAAACGCAAAGTACTTTCAAGGCAAATACCTGTTTTTAGAGGTTAACTTTAATCCAATGGATACATTTTGGATACAGAACAACATAAATGCATTTCTCAAATTAAGAAACACATAGTTCAACCCTATAATGATCATACTCCCTAAAAAGGTTAATGAAAAGTGTCTAAAATGAAAACTTCAGTTTAAAGATGCCTATCTAAAATGAGAACTACACAGTTTTAATTACTGTTAAATGCTAAGGTATGTTGCTGTAGGCTGCCGCAACTCTTTATGTACGAAACTGTTTAAGATAAAAGTCATGGACTTTTGACACATTTTCAATGTTTTAATTGTTTTAAGTGTTTTAATGCAATCCTTTTTACGAACAAACCATAGACTTATGGGTTCTTTGCTCCAATAATGTCACCAAAGAAGTTAATTTGATAAATCATACATGGCAATATACTAGTTATTTCACACAAGTTGAGCTGCCTGAAGCTACCTTTATTAATATTTTTGCTTTGTCTGCTCCATTTTTCTTTTAGTAAGCCCTGCACCTAATAGGACACTAGCTATCCCAGGCATACTTCACCCTCAATGGGCTGGGCTACATAAAATGCGACCGGGCTACTTACAGCAACTGTGGGTGACCAAAACAGCTGCATCTCCCAGTTGCACCAAACTATGTATGTCCAACTCTCTAAAAATATGTTTTTTTTTAATATATAAATAGTCCTTTCACTCTAATAGACTCGCTGCAGACTGCCCTCCATATACCTCACTCTCTCATTAGGTCTAAATTTTCCCTACTTAACCTCTGTGCTTCCCCTTATAGTGTATACTTACTTAGCTGCCTTTCATGTAACTGTTTTAGCCTAGTACCTGTACTGCTCCCCCCTCTTGACCCACACTGCAAACATCTCTCCCTACCCCTCCTATTGCTGCATATTCCTTCCACAGTAAATACCAATGTATATTACATTGGTCCATCTATAGAACTGCAAACTTTAAATTTACAGACATTTATAGTGAGCCTTTTAGCCCAGATAAAAATACAAATCTTAAAGTGCATGTGAAACTTTACTGTCTTTCTCACCTGCAGTGCTGCTATAACTTTGGAGATTATTTTCTGCTGCTTGTCTGTTTTCAAGCCCAGGCTGTGGCCTGCTCCGTTCACCCTCCACTTTGCTCCAGGCTAACTTTGCTCCCCTACCCTACCTCCATTCCCACCCACCCCCATTCCCATTTGATTTATCTCTATCCTCAACCCCACCCTCTCTCTCCATCATCCAATCAACTCATTCCTCAAATAGCAAACTGAAAGACCCACACTATTAACCACACCCACATAACTCCTCAATCATAATGGCCCCTGCATTCCACACATATCACCACTTATTTAGTATCATTCCCTTCATGCTCCACATCTTAACTCTAATCCTTCTAATACGAACCACTTCTATACAATCAACCATATATCCCCCACCAGCCACTTGCAGCACACAAACTCTTCCCATAAAACTAAACAAGCTTAGTTATTCACACATCTCTCCCTCTCTACTAGCAGCTAATACCATTACCTCAGACAGATTAAAACTACTATTGCCTATCCCCAAATTTAAATTATGTCTAGTAGTACATTACAAGCCCACCCCACATAAACAACAATCTGACACCAAATTTTATCTAGTCCACACATTAATACAATGTGGAGATATCAATCCAAATCCAGGTCCAATCAACATTCACACATCCACTGCCAACCAAGTTGACCAAATGTTTCCCAACACTCATACATCTACCAATAGGCTAGCTAATCACACATTTCAACACACACTTCACCTAATAACAATAAATATTCACAGCATTTGCAATAAAACTACTGAATTCTATGCCTGGCTAACTGTCCACCCCCCAAACATTATTGCAGTAACAGAAACATGGCTAAAACCACACATTGCTGATACTGAAATTCTTCCTCCAGGATATAATATAATTCATTCAGACAGGCTTCATAAAAAGGGTGGTGGTGTAGCATTAATCTATCAAAACTCACTACAAATAACAACCTATGCAAAACCTAACCCCACCTTCGGTAACCTTGAGCTACTACTTAAATCCCTTCACATAAATAGGAACAAACAAATATGCACAGCAATAATTTATATTCCCCCTGGCCATAATATCCATATACTTGAAGACTTTTTATCTTGGCTAAATCAGAATATATTGCATGAAACTATAATTCTAGGAGACTCCAATATTAATTGGCTAAACTTAGACACCCCATCTCCAGCAAACAGCATAAACCTTCACAGTTTTCCCCAACTCATCATTACTCCCACGCATGATCTAGCAACAGACTCTGAACCAGCCCTAGACTGGATACTTGTAAGCCATTCCCAAAACTACTCTTACTCAGGCACCCTATCAAACACATGAAGTGACCCCCTTCCAGCATATACCTATAGGACTCACCCTCAAGCAATCAAAATGCACTCATATAAAACCTCCAGGAACCTTGCCCGCTTTGACCAAGATAAATTTGTAAGTATCCTAAACTCCCAAAACTGGAACCCGTTAAAAAATACTTCCCTTAGATGAAGCCATTATTTATTTCAACAAATTCTTTTTACATACTCTCAATAGCCCAGCTCCTATGCATACTAAACAAACCAAAACTAACCATGCCCCTGGCTAATAAAACTAACCAAACAAACTATGTTTCTTAGAACAAAGCATGGAAAATATGGCTTAGAGACAGAACAAAACAAAACAAACTCCACTACAAACAACTCTGTAACAAATCAAAAAAGCTAGTAATGCAAAATAAAAAAATGATTATTTCTCTGCTAAACTATCCACCTCATATAACAATCCCAAAAACTTTTGGAGGTCTGTCTCCTCTCTACTTAACCTAGGCACCCTCCAAAACCCAGCCCCTGCACCAGAAAAAAGCCCACAAGAAATTTCCCAAGATTTTAATACCCACTTCATCTCTACCATCCTAAAGCTACTCAATGATTACCCATCCAGCTCAAACACACACTTCCCATCACCAACAGAACACACCCCTTCCCCTGCAGATTACCCCACTACACAACCAGCCAACTCCTTCACTATTCAACATGTACCCACCTTTCTGATTTTTAAACTCCTAAAACAACTCAAACCTTGCTCACTGTCTGCAGATAGTCTTCCCCCAGAATATCTGCAAATAGCAGCTAGCTGTCTGCAGATAATCTTCCCCAGAATATCTGCAAATAGCAGCTAGCTCAATAGCATATCCAGTTACCATTCTCATAAATCTCTCTCTCTCTCTTTGAAACCTATGTTCCTCTCCTATGGAAAAAATCATCATTACCTCACTACACAAAGGGGGAAACTCCCATGATCTTTCTAACTACTGCCCTATCTCTAAACTCTCCCCACTATCTAAAATCTTGGAAAAATGTGTTCACCCACAACTACTTAAACACCTTTCAAGTAATGTTTTTCTATTCCCTACCCAACACATTTTTTGGCCAAGGCATAGCACAACTACTGCCCTATTATCTTTCCCAGACTCTGTCAACAAAGCCTTAGATGCAGACCATCCTACCTCAGTAATCTTACTAGACCTATCTAAGGCTTTTGACACAGTGTCACATACTATGTTAGTAAACCAACTATCAAGACTAAGTTGCTCCCCAAAATCCCTCAACTGGTTTACCTCTTACCTACAGAACAGGGAACAATCAGTGAGATGGTTAAATGCACAATTCTGTTACCAACCTAACAATATAGGTGTACGGCAAGGATCCATTTTAGGTCCACTACTGTTCAATATCTTCATCAATGACCTCCACAAAGCCCCCATAATACAGCATCTCATTCAATATGCTAATGATTCAACACTGATATCCATCTCTAAAAATTTCTCAGACCTCCTCACAGTTACACAACAGGCTTTTACTTCTATCGAATCATGGCTTATTGATGCACAACTTATGCTAAACCCCCAAAAAACCAAACTTTTACTTTTTTCTACCAAAATCACCCAACATTGACTTCAAAATCCTGGCTAAAAATGGCACAGAAATAGAGCTAGTGAAAACAGCAAAACTACAAGGTATAACAATAGATGATAAACTCACATATGAACCACACAACCTAACTGCAATAAAGAAAACCCATTTCAAACTAGGTAAACTATATTGCCACAAAGTCTACTTGAAAAAATATACCAAAATGAGGCTAGCCAATACCCTACTTATCCCCTCCCTTCTATATGGCAGTGCCATTTTTACTAATCTGCACTCAACCCTTTGTAATAAATTACATACAGTTACAACAAAATAGCCAAATTCACCTCCAAAAAAACATACCGTTCTCATCACTGCCATGCCATCACCGAGCTAAGATGGCTAGAGTTTTCCCACCATCTACAATACACCCAACTAACTTAGCCCACAAACTAATTTCTAAACCAAATGACTGCCCTGCCCTCAACTCAATCCTACAAACATACACCCCCACTAGAACACTAAGATCTTCCTGTAAACTGATGCTTACTGTAACTAAACCCAACAAAAGAACAGGACAATGTCTGTTCTCCCATACCATCGCTAGACTATGGAATAACCTTCCATCGGTAATAACCCAAATTGACCACCCAAAAACTTTTAAAGTAGTCCTAAAAACACATTAACTAAACAATCCATCCTTCACCTGCCTCAGGAGCAAACCACCTTAAACAGTATATTTCACCAAATACTAAGATGACAAAATTTTGCAAAACCCAGTCTTCACATTTACTAGTGTATTCTTACTATACAGGATGCTATAATCTTATCAAAGAAAGTACTGTTTCATACTCCATGCTTTTTTTCTAATAATGTAACATTGCCACCAATTGTAAAATTTCTTTCTAGTTTCCGTTTAATGTAAATCCTAAGAAATGTAAATTGTAATATGTTTTTTTTCTCCCTATCTTTATATCTGTAATACTTTTAAATTGTATTTTAAATATTGTCTTTCCTTGTATTTGCTTGTGGAGCTTTTCTCCCCTGGCCTCCACTGAAAATTGGTCTCTGACCCAGTGGACTTTCCCGGTCAACAAATGTTAATAATAATAATAATAATAATAATAATAATAATAATCTGACCAATGCAATCCATATCACACCAATATTATAGATGACATAACTTATGCCTTCAACAGCTACTTCATCAAAGCAGCTATGTTTCTATCTAATCCCAACTTTTCTAATCTCTTTAACCCTTTCATCACACCTCTAACAATCTCTAATTCATGTTTCATTTGACCAGCCCATCCCAGCTTCTATAATACAATATTATCTCACCAAACTGAAATCTACTAAACTAGCTGCTAATAATTGTCCTACTGAATACTCCAAACTGACTGCTGATGCCATTGCTTGATCTATGTCCATCCTCATAAATAGATCTGCACAAAAATCCCATCTCCCTACTTCTGGAAACAAATTGCATCCTCTCCATTTGTAATGGAGGATGCCATATAGAACTAATACATTTCAAATTGTCATTCTCTCTTCTCTCCCCAAAATCTTTGAAAAATCCATACATACCAAACTAATTAAAGTCATCCAATCTAAATGCATTCGCTCCATCTCATAATGAATTTTTCCCTCTTAACGAACCCTGCTGTCTTTCATTAACACCATTAATCATCATAGAAAAAAAAAATAACACCCTAGGGTTTTATGTTTTCCTCAATGTATCTAAAGTATTTAACAATGTCCCACAGTGCACGCCAATCACTCATTTAGCACTCTTAGGCCTCTCTCCCACTTCCTCTAAATAAATCAACTGTTACCTATCAAACAGCTCATAAAATATTAAACAGCTAGAAAATATATCATCTTTTCTTCCAGTCCAAGTAGCTGCACAAGTAGCTGTAACCCCGAGTTCAGTCTTGTATTGTTTAATATTTTCATCAATGACTTCCTGTTAGCTGCCAGAAACTCAGCCTTATTTGGTATGCACATGGCTCAATCATTTTCTCTACTGCTAAAACAATAGGAAGACTATAATCTGGCTCATAGCATTCCTTATGGTATTTGAAAAATGGCTCAGAAAACTCTGTCCTAGTGCCATATCCAAAGAATGCTACATAACTGTGGTCCCTTCTTAAAGCAAACCTGTCTCTAATTCCGACTTCTCCCTCACATCATCAAAAGGAGCCTCTGTCAGATTCACCTTATACACAAAACTCTTGGACATTGCAAAGATGAAAACCTAAAACTCAGTCGGTCCATCTAATAAGTTGTCAGGAAAACGCAATAAAAAGTCTTGCTCTACACAGTGAAACCATTCCTGACTGCTTGTAGAAACATAGCAACATTTGCATATTGCCCACTCTCTCTCTTATGTATTATATTCATAAATTTACAATCTGTCTAGCTTTAAAAACCTGAGCAGTCCTATAACAACACTGCAAAATTTGCTGGGAAACCTCCCAACTAAACCCATCATTGCACAGCTATTAGACAAATAGACTGGAATACTTTAATGTTCTTATATCTACCCAGAAGAAATTAGCCCACAAAATACTTTGCAATCATAAGAAATGACCCACATTGCACCCTCTCATCAAATAATACTATCCTTCAGAACACTCACATCCCAAAAACATTTCTTAACATTTATAACTCCTTCCACTAACTCACACGGTGACACTTTTTGTTCTTGATATATTGCAAAGCAATATAATTATTTGTCACAATCACTGTGGAAAGTCAATGCCCCTCATTTCTTAAGAACCTCCCAGAAAATATTCCTTAATAACAAATGGAGCTGTTCCTGCTCATTTACCGTAGCTCAACCCAAATCCATTGTGGCTTTTCCCCACTAATTCTCACTTCACATTATAGTCTTTCCCTCATTTCTTGTCTTGTACATGGGACTCACTACCAACAACTCTACTTAACTTCTCCCGTATTATCTCCAATGACTTCACATGCAATAGTGCTTTTGCTGTCTCTCCAACCACTAATCTCACAAAACCTTTCTATCTCTATACACTGTCTATGCTTCATTAAAATACCTTATTACATTTACTTAGAAAACTTAAAAATGCCCTGCAAACCTACAGAATTTGTAAATTTGTAAATAGTGTACTGTCTTGTTATCTGAAAATGCTTAAGGATTGCATCTACCTGCAATAATTTTTGTTTTACACATTTGTTAATCTGTGACTTTAAAATGGTATCTTCAGTGCCTTATGCTGCACTTTACATAATTGTTTTGTCAGTTCATGAATCTTATAGCAATATTAATATATGTATATTACACCTGCTGCAGTTTTAATGTTCACTTTGGAAATATTCTCCCTTGGCCACCACTGAAAAGGGGCTTTACCTAATTAAGAAGTTCACAGTAAACAAAAGAAAAGAAAATAAGCTAACAATAATGCCTGACAGGTTGTGTGTTAATGTGTAATTAATGCCCACCCAGGAGTGTTTCATAATGTCATTTAAATAATTACTTAAAACCGCCACATGATTTTAAGATTTAAAGACACAGCCTCTTTCAAGGTAAATAGATGTTTGAAATTAACAAGCAAACTAATAGATAAAAACACATAAGTAAAATCAATACATCAAGATAAACCCTCATTTTTTAAATATATAATCAAAAGAAAAATGTAAAGTCATCTTTCTAATCCTTTTAGTTTTAATACAGGGACAATAGAAGCATGCTCATTCAGCCCTGGCCAATTATATGAAATCCAATACAGCTGCCAAAACAGTTCTCTTTTTTCCAGTTGCATCGACCATGGGCCCCCTCTGGCCTTTTGTTCAATCTGTCCATGAATTTTCAGTGTGGAAATTTTGTCTGTTTTTATCTATTTGTTGACATGTTAATTTCAACTATGTGCTACTTACCTTGAAAGAGGCTGTGTCTTTAAATATTAAATTTAATTTTGTCATCTGACAGTTTTAAGTAATTATTTGAATGAATTTTCAGTATGGAAATTTTATCTGATGAAGTTCAACTTTGAATAGAATGAAAGTGCTTATGGATTTAAATTGGATTAAAGTTTTTGGTTGAGTGGATGGACCTAACCAGTTTGGCTTTTTGTTTGTGTTTAGTTTGTGGGTTTAAGTATTTTTATGTGGATTTTATTTGTTTGGTGTCTTGAAGAAGCCATGGCAGCGGAGGGTATTTCTACAATTATTTTCTCATAGTGGTTCAACAGACCTACAAAGAACAATGGGCAACTTGACTTTGATCATCCAGCAGTTGTCCAGAGACTAGATGTGATTGCCCCAATGCAGACATTGAATCAGGGGAACAGATGTAATGGAAACAGTAATCCTCAACTACTGATACAGTGAATAATGCAAGCAGTTCATTTGTGCAGCCAAATACCTCCACCAATATTGCTTTTAACCCAGTGAGGTATCACCCCTGGGTCGACGATGTGACTTTTTTTTAAATGGGCATGGAGAACATTTCACTCTTGCATTGTGAACTACTTTCTTTGTTCGACTGTCAGGGATGTGAATATATGGATGTGGTTGTGAGGCATAATGCAAAACTAACTCAGAAACTGATCACTGAAGTGAGCATGCTTGACAATTTGATCACACAAAATCTATATTACAAAGATTTTAAAATGGAGCATGCTTGCATCTTTTCTAGCATTGACCAGCAATTGCAGTATTTAAAACAATGAAGATGAAGAAATTGGAATGCAATCATGTGGACTACCTAGAAGAAGTGGCTTACCCTAACATGCCTGAGTCCCAGACTTGGGGCAGAAGAAAATTTGGGCAGCCGAAAGCTAATACATCTAATTTTATTAACAAGCATAGAGCCAATAATTCTCACAATGGGTTTAACAATAACAGCCAGAACTCTTCTAGTAACCAAAGAGGGTACGAACCAACCCCTTCAAATTTTCCTTCGTTGAGGAGATCAGAGCAGATAAAAGACAGGAACAATGCTGGACCAATGGAGACCAGCAGAACTCTGCACACCCCCTCAGAGGAACCAACCAAACTCTTATGGCTCAAACTAGCCCCCACACCATCCAGTCAAGACAGAGTTACCATGGATGGAGAAGGTAGACACTATACTTTTTGAAACTGTCGTGGTACTGGTATGTAATGACAGAAACATTAAATGTAGGATGATCACAAACACCGAAGGGGAATTTAACCTATATAGCAACAGATATTGACACTGCTTGTGCTAATTTGTTCTTGAGGGGGTTAACCTTTGCTCCAGCTAGAAGGGAAAAGGTGCCGGAACTCTTAGTTGACTTCAAACTTTATCTTAGAATGCGTAACTTTAGCTTGTTGTTTAACGACTCCACTGGTAATGCAAACCCATTATGAATAACGAACACATTCAACCCACCTCTACACCCAACTTTGAGTATGTTTGAGAGAATTTGTGAACTTGACCTGAGAAGTTTTTTTGGGTAGAAAAGTTAATCAGAAAGAGCATAATATGTCAGGGGAGGAGATGTAACTAACAGACTTTTAAAAACAAAAAATAAGGATCATGAAACTGGATAAGGGGGGTTGGGTGGGGATTATAGAGAACCATGAATATGGTTTTAGAATGAGAAAGAGATCTTTAGCGGAAATGCAAATGAACTAGCAAGTAGAAATCAATTGAATACTGCTTATTATAATATCAGGTTGCAACTCAAGGACATAATTACCTAAACATGTCATCCCCAGTTATACCCACTATTTTTGTTATACCAAAGTGACACAAAGACATACAAAACCCTCCTGTGTGACCAATAGTTGATGGGAGGGAGTCTATCATTAGTTTATGTGCCAGAATTTTGGATATTAACCTGAAGTACCTCTTAAAAAATGAGTGACACCTGTGTAGGGGCTCATTCGATTTTCTAGATAAAATTAATGAATTGGAGTTTAACCCCAATGATATTTTCCTCAAAATAGATGTGAGGGATTTCTATACTGTTATTCCTTACTAACAGGGGGTCTTGTGGTTTACCAAGTACCTTTTGAGAAAAGGTGTGGTTCAGGATAGGATAAACATTTACAAAGAGTTACTGGAAATGATCTTGAGAAATAACTACATATTTGTTGAAGGTTATATTTACCTTCAAATGGAGGTGGTGGCAATGGGATCACCTTGCGGTTCACTATTTGCTAACATAGTTATGTTACAATGGGAGCACCTGTATGTGTATAATAGTGAATACACTAAACAGTTTGGACTATACCTCCTCTACCTGGATGATATATTTATAGCATGGTGGGGGAAAAGGGAGGAAATACCTCCCTTTATTGAATATATTAACATCAGTACTGAGTTCCTGGCATTTACACATAAAACCGGTGACTTAAACATTTCATATTTAGATGTATTGCTTAGCAAGGACCATATTAACAAAAAATACACGTCCCGCATTTATAGGAAACCCATCTACTCTAATAACTTCCTCCACTTTACTAGCTCTCACCCATTCTTTGATAAGAAGGTAGTAGTAAAATGTCAGTTGGTGAGAGGAGCATGAGTCACAACTCTTGAGTGGCACTTCAAAGATGAATGTTTTAACTTGAAGGGTATGTCACTCAGGAGGGCCTGCCAAGAGACTCTGGTGGATGACTTGATTTTGGAAGTTAGGGCTAAAGAAACAGTGGGCATTTTTTACCATTACTGGGTAATGTTAAGCAAGAAACTGGAAATGCAACACAGTATGTGGCAGAGAAAAAGAAACAGGACCAGTAGGGTTACAAGAATTCCTTCAGTTTGGAAAGTGGGATGATTATAAGTATAGTGAGGAAGAATCGGGATATCCTGTGGAAGAGAGACATATTTTGGAAAAAAATGGGGAGGAGCCTGGTTTTCATGTGTAGAAGAGGTAGTCATTTTAAGAACATTTTTGAAAGTGGATCTGAAGTAAACAGGGAAAAAAATCCTTCTATGATCAGGTGTGGGAGATGTAAATACTTTACATACAAACAGGTCAACAGTTTGAAAGTCATGGGCAAACCTTTTACTTACAAAATAAATATGATTGTAATTCTGCTTTCAAGATTTATGCATCTTTATGCCAGGAATGTGTTAGTTTTTACATAGGAAAAACCGAGAGGAGGCTACACGAATGTATATATGAGCACACATATGATATTAGAAAGAAAAAGTTCACTAATGCCTTTTTTAAGCATATTAATGAATTTCCAGGTCACACATTTTAAGTTTATAGTTATTGAACAGATTGAACAAAAGGCTAAGAGGGGGCCCGTGGTCGGTACAACTGGAAAAGAGAGAACTCTTTTGGCAGCCGTATTGGAATTCATATAATTGTCCAGGGCTGAATGAGCATGTTTCTATTGTCCCTGTATTAAAACTAAAAGCATTAGAAAGATGAATTTACATTTTTCTTTTGATTATATATTTAAATGGAGTTTTATTTTGATTTATTGGTTTTATTTATCTGTTTTTATCTATTAGTTTTCATACTAATTTCAACTATCTACTATTTACCATGTCTTTAAATGTTAAATTAAATTTTATCATGTTACAGTTTTAAGTAATTATTTAAATGAATTTTCAGTGTGGACATTTTATCTGATGAAGTTCTACTTTGAATAGAACAAAAACACTTATGGATTTAAATTGGATTAAAGTTTTTGGCTGAGTAGACCGACCTGACCAGTTTAGCTTTTTGATTATCTTTAGTTTGTGGGTTTAAGTATTTTTACATGGACTTCATTCCTTTAAAATATTAAGCAGAGTACCAATTAAGCCTAAAGGTCTGTGGCATAATCACTTAGTTCTCTTCGGATGAAAACTTACATTAACACATTTGTAAAGGAATAATGCCTAAAGTTTTCAATACTTTATTTTTCCACTTGTAGAGTCAGATGTTCCATATATCCCCATATATACACCTTCTGTGACTGTGCATAACCCATAGTAAACATTAAATACTGACAATCTAGACAGGAAAGATTAATTGAGGCATCTCAGAGGTTACATTGACACTCTGCAGATTCATACTTAAAGTTACTGATAACAGAGTGCTTCTTGGGATTTACATTGCCGTTAACATTCCTCACTATTATCATATATTCTTCATAGAAAATGGTTCACCTCCATGTTGCCAAGATACCTTTCCTTATTCTGTTGACTGCCTGAGCACATGATGCCATGGCAAGCATTCCTCACAGAGGGAACATGCTGAGGTATTAGGCCTCTGAATATTACACTCTGCACTCATCGTCTTCAGCAAGCTGCCCACAACAAGCACCAAAGTTTAGTCGAGCATGGATTACCTGGCACACACTTCCTTGATTCTGCAACAGCTTTGCTACACCTATCAATTAATTAAGTTAGTCACAAAGTATTATATATATATATATATATATATATATATATATATATATATATATATATATATATATATATATATATATATATATATATATATATATATGCATCTATATTTATTCTAATCTGCAGGTCTTCTTTCCAAAATACAATAAATAAAAACATGAGACACAAGCCATTGCACTGTGTACCCAAGAAAAGAGCCGCCATTCTAGTAGCATCCGGTCTATGTTCAGCGATCAAAAAAATATTAAATTGAATGACTGTACATTGAACATTAGTCAGCAAACAGCACTTATAATGAACAGGGATGTCATTGAAAATAAAGTCATCAAATGGCCATAGTTGGCCAACATAAAGGAACTCTGATGTACTACTAGCTTACTGATACTGGTAACTCAGCTTTAATAGAACCTGCCCTTTCTCCAATTTAATGTGACCTTGGTATATATAATTAGTGGGGGGCACAGCCTCCCATATAGGAGTGTGGGGGGTAATGCCCTCGCATAAGGATTGTCCGCAAACTCCACTGTTCACCACACCACACACCACACATAGTCCACACACCTCTGTCTCAAAGCCACTGAAGCCTAAACATAAACCCAACCTATTAGTCATTGGAGACTCCATTGTGAGACAAAGATGTGCCCCTCATCAGGCTGGATAAGGAGAAAGTCATGGTTAATTGTTTGTCAGGAGCCAAAATCCACCATATCACCCATGCATTCAAGTCTCTCAACAACAGGTACTGTTATGACTCTGTCATAGTCCATGTTGGCGTGAATGACTTGAGACGTACCTCCCTGGACTATATGAAAAGACACATGATCGAGCTTGGTGAATATGTGTCCCAGGCAGGTATGTTCCTAACCTTAAGCAAAATTCTACCATCACCCATAATGATGCCTCAATACAAACAGAAAATGATTGACTTTAAAAATTGGCTTAGTTTCTGGTGTCATTCTAAATGGATCCAGTACCTGACAGCCTGGGAAGACATGATTGACAAACCAAGATGGTTTGCCAGAGATGGCCTGCATCTGTCTCCCTTGGGCTTCAGGCTCCTGGCAAAGGCTCTTACCTCCCCCATAGTACCTTTTTTATGTCATGCCTTGAGGTCAAAATTACCAACATGAAAATTTCATCAAAACTCAAATTAAAGGTCATGCTACTAAATGCTAGGAGTATAAAAATGAAACTACACCCATTGCAAGTATTCTTAACCCTGGAATATGTTGACATTTGTGCAGTCACAGAAACCTGGTTCAAAGCTGCTGAGAGCATCCCAGCCATACCAGGTTATTCTATCATACATTCAGGCACCAAACTGTGTACAGCAAAGCAAAAGGAGGTGGAGTAGCAATATATATAAAAGACATACACACCTCCAGGCTGGTCAAACAGTATGACTCACAGGATACACTCCCAGTGCAGTTAACCATTGACAAGACTCCCATTCAAATCATAACTCGCTACAGGCCCCCAACATTGACTCAAGATGCCCACTCCACCTATATGGTCCTCTTCGAATCTGTCAGGATTCACCCTTTACCTTGATCTTGGGTGATGTTAAGTGTCCAGCCATAGATTGAAATAATTACTCATGCCAAAACACAAATGCCCAGAGATTCCTTGATTTTGTCAATACAAATGCCTTGGACCAGCTGGTCAATAGCCCCACAAGAGCTGAAAATATCTTGGACTTGGTATTAACCAACATGAGTAACCACTGCAGCATCCCTACAGTGACATCTTCCCTGGTAAAATCCGACCACAAAACAGTAACTTTCAAAGTCACCATCTCCTCTGACCCCTCCCCAGATAGGGTCAAACAGAAAATCTTCTCCAAAGCTGATTACAGCCTCCTGACAGAAGGTATAAACAGCTTCACAGACCCCACTCATCCATTGGAACGGGCACATATGTCCAAACTTACACCAAAGTACCATACAAACATTTATATAGCTGCATGGAATCAGGTATACCCAATAGGACAAAATCACCCTCCTCAAGGAAGAGTAAACCTGTCTGGTGGACATCTGTAATAAATAAACTCTATAATAAAAGGAAAAAATTGCTGTCCAGGACCAAGAAGGAGCAAGTGCCTAATTGGAAGCAATCTCTCCTTAGCCTGAACAAGCAAATATGAGCAATAGTGAAACCCTCCAAAGCAAACTTCGAGTCCAAACTGGCCACATCTACTAAAAACAGTCACAAGGCTTTCTTCACATATGTCCACAACATCAAGGGAAGCACCCAGATCTGCTCAGAACTGGTAGTCAAGGACACCACATACACAAACACCATAGATATAACCAACCTGCTGGTGGACAGGTTCAGTGAAAACTTTGTCCCTCTGTCCCCCATCAGTAAATCAGGACATCCCCAGCACCTGCCACCCCTCCCCTTATCTCTAGGGAGCAAGTCATCGCCTTTCAATGGCAAAAAATACAGCCTACATCCCAGACTACATCCTACATGAACTCAGGCAGTAACTTGCAGCACCATTAGGCACCCTATTTATCCAAAGCCTCAGTGCCAACTTTGTTCCAGCCAAGTGAAGGGCAGTGATTGTCTACCCTTTTCACAAAGACAGAGCATCCACAGATCCAGGAAATTATAGACCCATCAGCCTAACTAGCCTGATCTGCAAGGCCATGGAGTAGATTATCATGGAACCCATTAACAAGGACGTTGGCAACCTCCAAACACTCAATCCCACACAGTTTGGTTTCATCAAGGGAAGGTCATGCTTGTTAAATTTGGTCGACTTCTTTCAGACAGCCACCAAAGCCATGGATGAGGGGAAGATGGTGCACATCACCTACCTTGACCTGGCCAAAGCCTTCGATACTATTCCCCACTCAGGTGTAATAGATAAACTCAAGTAGGCATCAATCCATATGTTACCAGATGGGTAGCAAACTGGGTCACTGATAGATCCCTCCTAGTCAAAATAGGGGAAACCATCTCAAGCAGTCGTAATGAGTGGTGAACCCTAGGGATAGGTCTTGGGGGCCCTTGTTGTTTGGGATATACTTTTCTGAGGTGCAGGCCAAAACCAGTGGGCTTTGCTTGACCAGGTTTGTAGATGACTGCAAGCTGGGTGCTGTCATCAATTCCCCTAGTGATGAGGACATCCTCCAAGAGGGTCTCACAGAAACAAATGATTGGTGCCAGATACATGGTGTCAGACTGAATGCCTTTGGGGAGACTGACGTCTCCACAAATTATCACATCAATAACAAGGTCCTAAGCATACAATCAGTTGTGAGGGATTTGGGCACCCAGGTTGATAGCAAACTGACTTTTGACCTCCGTATTGCCTCCATTGTATAGAAAGCTTTCTACATGGCCGACCTCATTAGTAAGGATATCTCATCGAGGGACAAGGTTTTCCTAACATCCCTGCATTCTTCCCTTATAAGACCCATTATTGAGCACAATGCCCCTTTTGGCATGTACCTCATAAAGCACATGTAGCAGGTAAAGACACCACAGAGGTTCCTCACCAGGAGAATCCAGTGCCTCAAACATCTACCCTAGACACATAGGCTAAAGGCCTTGTCCCTCTACTCAGTCTCCTACAGACTCCTCAGAGGTGACCTTGGTCTGGCATACAAAGCAATCTCAGACCCCATCTTGATGGGGCTGCTGCATATCTGCAAATCAAGCTCCACTCAAGTAACCCTTCATGCGTGACCTCAACCTGGTCTGTGCCATCAATAAGACTTGATGGGACAGATTTGTGTCCCAGAGACTCCCCCTTCTGTGGCCTATACTCCTGCTCCATGTCAAGCAGAATACCTCATTAACCCTTTTTAACTGCAACCTGGACAACTGGATGGGGAGCAGAAAATACACCCCTGGGATTCCACCTGTGTCCCTGTTGGATAGGGGCATTGGGATGCTCACTTGTCAGAACATGGGCTAATTTTTTGGCTAAGCTTGTAAGGGCCTCAGGGCCAATAGCCTAGAAACGTCCTATGATCCTATGTTCCTTGTTCACTAAATCCTTCTGTAGTGTTGCACCATCACTATGGTACAACACTAAGCTATTCTTCATTTCATAAATGATTCTACAAGCCAACAAACATATGTGCAGAATGCAGTTCTCATTTCTTTAGTAACTTGTGTTGCATCCAAGTACCTGATTGTGGAAGTGCTTCTTGTACACGTGTGGGTATGTTTGTTGTTATATGTCATTAATATTATCTCATTCACTACAATGAAGTTATTCTGGTTTGTACAATAAATTTACACTGCTTGCATCTTGAGCTTTTTGTCAGAAATCAAGTTATGTCCTCACATTTCAAACAATGTTCATATCTCCAGCGCTGCAAGTTTTACTAAAGAAATGTAAATGGCAAACTGTTTGTCAGAAACATATCTTCACAAGTGGTATTGATTATTAGACCCTAGGTCTTAAATTACATTTTTAAGCCATAATAAATGCAGTAAATAGCAATTTTGTAGCATTTTGTGAACAACCTAAAATGTCTCAGTAGCCGATCAAACTACACACATAAAGTCAGCAGCATTTTTTGTCAATCTGATACCGTTCATACGAGGCTATGCAGTTTTGCCTGTTACATTATTTTGATTGCTATGTTGTTGTTGAAATATTTAGAAGAATATAAACATTATAACAATATAGATGCATAGCTCATGAACAAAATGTATATTTCTTTTGCAGCAATAGACAGACATGAAACATCAGTGCAGTTGTATTGCCTATCATGTAAGCTTTCAGATGAAAACTTTCAATAGCCTGTATGTAGCACAGTTAAAGAATTATCAGTGGAAATCAGAACAAGGTATATTAGATGCCTAAAGTCATCAGTAGGATATAACTACAGAAGCACCTTGGAGCTTCACTAGGCTTTAATGAGTTATACAATTCTGGTATGTATTTATTAACCTGCTGCATGTTCTGAAAGTTGTTTTGACATGTTCTAGTATCTCAGAGTAATTTTCTTATAAGGGTATGACCATACTAAATATATCGTAAATATACAGTAACTATACTGTGCTAGTACGCATCAACTGTTCTACCTTTATGGAATGCATTATCATATCCAAAAGTGTCATTGAAGTCTTACTGCAGGCAATGTGTATGCAGTGGTTCGGTGTCTAACAAAAAAAAAATCTTGCTTTTTTCCCACTTTTCTGAGAGTTAAAAAAGTTCAGTTACAGGCTTGCTGTTCCTGAACTGTTTGAAAGTTTCTGTGAGGCCATTTTTGCTTGGGCTGAAGGAGGGTCTCTGTGTTTATCAGTGGGAGTGACTAACATTGAGCAGCTTCCCTGCCCCCCGGAGAGGTGGTTACTGACTTGAAACTGTAGTTTTATTGGCCACTAGGGGTCATTTCCATAACTCCTTCATCTTCCTCTCTTAAAACCTAGTTGCCTCGTGGTTTGAGCGTCTTTTCAGGCTTGTTGGCTGTTGGTGAAGCACCTCCAAGAGGAAAAACGCTGAGAGAAGAAGGAGCCACTTTTGAGATTTTAAGTATTTTTCTCTGTTTATTTGCTAAGTTTTTCTGCATAGCTGCCTAGCTTGAGCATTTTCTGGCTTGTTAAACTTGATTTCTGTATTAGTAGCTGTATTTAGAGCACAACCAAAAGCTGTTTGCTGAATTTCCTGTTTGCACTTAATTTTAAATCGTTTTTTCTTAAAACTTGCATATTTTCTGTCCTTGACCTAGCACTCTTGTGTGGGGTCATTTACTGCACTGTTATAACTTGATATTACTTGTGAACCTCTGCTATCTCTGTAAAAACAAAACAAAAAAAAATCTTGCTTTTTCCCACTTTTCTGAGAGTTAAAAAGTTCAGTTACAGGCTAGCTGCTCGTGTACTGTTTGAAAGTTTCAGTGAGGCGAATGTTGCTTGGGCTGAGGGAAGGTATCTGTGTTTATCAGTGGAAGTGACTAACTTTCAGCAGCTTCCCTGCCCGGAGAGGTGGTTACTGACTTGAAACTGTAGTTTTATTGGCCACTAGGGGTCATTTCCATAACTCCTTCATCTTCCTCTCTTAAAACCTAGTTGCCGCGTGGTTTGAGCATCTTTTCAGGCTTGTTGGCTGTTGGTGAAGCACCCTCCAAGAGGAAAAACGCTGAGAGAAGAAGGGAGCCACTTTTGAGATTTTAAGTATTTTTCTCTGTTTATTTGCTAAGTTTTTCTGCATAGCTGCCTAGCTTGAGCATTTTCTGGCTTGTTAAACTTGATTTCTGTATTAGTAGCTGTATTTAGAGCACAACCAAAAGCTGTTTGCTGAATTTCCTGTTTGCACTTAATTTTAAATCGTTTTTTCTTAAAACTTGCATATTTTCTGTCCTTGACCTAGCACTCTTGTGTGGGGTCATTTACTGCACTGTTATAACTTGATATTACTTGTGAACCTCTGCTATCTCTGTAAAAACAAAACAAAAAAAAAATCTTGCTTTTTCCCACTTTTCTGAGAGTTAAAAAGTTCAGTTACAGGCTTGCTGTTCCTGAACTGTTTGAAAGTTTCTGTGAGGCCATTTTGCTTGGGCTGAAGGAGGGTCTCTGTGTTTATCAGTGGGAGTGACTAACATTGAGCAGCTTCCCTGCCCCGGAGAGGTGGTTACTGACTTGAAACTGTAGTTTTATTGGCCACTAGGGTCATTTCCATAACTCCTTCATTTGTCCTCGGAGGAGTGGTTTAGGGCAGTGACTTGTGGTTTGTTGGCCAATTTGGGTCATTTCCTGTCTTATCCAGCCCCTGCTATAAAGCACGCTTTAGCTGATTTAGCCCGATTTAGCTGAGTTGCTACTGTTGCACACTAGGGCAGCCCGGTTAAGCAGGTTTAAACTATTCGGGCTACCTAAAGTCCACTCTTCAAATTTTCCTTAAAACTACCTTCCTCGAACTATACTACTGATCTAATCAGCGTATCCTATAATTAAAAGATCATCTCTACTTGACTCCAAGTAGACTATTCTCTATCTGTTAAACGTAGCACTTGCTCCTACAGTACTTATTACCTTGATACGGCACTCTTGTCATAGATAGTACCCCAAAAGGCAACCCCCATTTCTCGGTCACCCACGTCCCGGAATCTTTTTAAAGTTTTTTGTCTATTCCTTCTAGCATGTCGAGGGATCAGTTGCTAGTGTCCTCTCCTGCTCAGCTGGTGAACCTGGGAATATTGAGGCAATGTTACAATTGCCTCATGTACACAGACAACCCTCTCCTCCTCCCACAAAACACAAATACAGGTGAGAGATGCAACTACACGGCCAAACTGGAGGCTGAGCTCTCTCAACATAGGACTGGCAAGACCAGTCAGGAGGAGAAGGTTACCACACACACTATAGACCCAGTCTCACATATTACCATTACAACCTCAAATCATACACATAAACACACAAAGACATACTCGGAGGCTCTGATCAAAAATCTACCAAAACAGCAGAGGCCACCAAAGCAGACACCCAAACAACCACCACCTCAGAACACAACACCTGCAACACATAGACCTCACAGTCAGAGTGTCAAACAGTCACAGCCCTTAAGGCCAAACACAATGCCAGACACACTAGTCATTGGTGACTCCATAGTCAGACACACTGACGTCCCGCTCACCAGACTGAGTAAGGAGAAGGTCACAGTAAGCTGCCTGTCGGGCGCTAGAATCCGCCACATAACGCAAGCACTCAGGTCTCTCAACAGCAGGTACAAATATGATTCAGTCATTGTCCACGCTGGTGTAAACGACCTGAGACGCACCTCCTTGGACTACATGAAAAGAGACATTGAGGAGCTCTCTGATTATGTAGCCCAGACAGGTATGACCCTGACCTTGAGCAGTATCCTACCTTCACCAAGAATGATGCCACAATACAGAGATAAGATGATCAGCTTTAACACTTGGCTTAAACACTGGTGTCATTCAAAGGGGATCCAGTGTCTGTCTGCCTGGGATGACATGCTGGACAAGCCACGCTAAGGGACGGCTTGCACCTGTCACCCTGGGATTCCGGATATTGGCAAAGGCTCTTGCCACCCCATAGTGCCTTTTTAGGCAAGGCTCAAATTCTAAACCTACCACCCTAGAACACAAAAAGGAAAAAACTAAGGGTAATGCTGCTCAATGCCAGAAGTCTAAATCTCAAAATGCACGCACTCGAGGCCCTTCTCAGTATGGAGAACATCGATGTCTGTGCTGTGACAGAAACCTGGTTCAAGGCTCCTGAGAGCACCCCGCTATCAGGTTTTACCTCATATCATGCTCCGGCCCCAAAATCTGGACAATACCAAGAAAGGAGGGGGTATCCATATTCATCAAGGACACCCACACCTCAAGACTGGTGGCAACGCGATGCATCGGAGACCATCCAGGTGCAATTAACCATAGGCAAGACTGCTCTGCAAATTGTAGCATGTTACAGGCCACCCTCACAAACTCAGGAACCTCACATGGCCTTCCTGAAAACACTAGAGGGGATAAATGTATCACCAAACACCATCATACTAGGTGACTTCAATTACCCTAATATAGACTGGGAACACTACTCAAGCCCAAACACCCTAGCCCAAAAGTTCCTGGAATTCATAAACTCAAATGCCATGGAACAACTAGTCACCATCCCCACAAGAGGAGATAACATACTTGATCTCATCATCACGAACATGGGAGCACAATGTTCAACACCGGAGGTGTACCCCTCACTGGTGAGATCAGACCACAAACTAATCTCGCTGGAGGTCCTCATCCCACCCCCACCTGAAATAAAAAAGACCACAGTAAAGAACTTCTCAAAAGCCGACTTCACACTTCTAAAGACTAGTGTGGTCTCCTTTAAGGCCCCGAGCTGGCGGAAAACAGTACTCAAGCCGCTGAATCACTTACAAATGCCTTCTACCAGCACCTGCAGGACTGCATGGATAAGGCAATCCCAAGCAAAACAAAGACTCTTTGTACCAAAGGCAAGCATCCAGTCTGGTGGACCCCAGCCATAAACAAACTCTACAACAAAAGGAGGAAGCTACTACAAGATAGAGCAAAATCCTTAAAAGGTAAGACACCCTTGATCACTATAAGTAAAAACTAAGAGCTCTCATAAAATCATCCAAAGCAAATTTCGAGAGAAAAATAGCTAAAGACTCAAAAGACAATCATAAGGCCTTCTTTAGCTATGTTAGAAACCTGGGAGGAAACTCCCAGATATGCTCAGAGCTAGTTCAAAATGATGTGAAGATTACTGATCCTACAGACATTGCCAACATACTGGCTGACAGGTTCAGTGCAAACTTCTCCCCTCCCCAAAAGGAGAGATATCTATACCAAACGATTGCAGCCCCCAAACATCTCCAGCCCAAGTGAGAACTGCTCTCTCCAAAGCAAAAACACAGCATCCATGGGACCTGATGGTGTCCCCGGCTGTGTGCTCCATGAACTCAATGAGGAATTAAACCCACAGCTAGGACAGCTGTTTAATCAAAGTCTTACCTCTGGATACGCACCCAGGAGTGGCGACTGCAACTGTGGTACCACTTCACAAAGGCGGTGCCTCCACCGACCCTGGAAATTACCGCCCATTAGCTTGACAAGCCTTATCTGCAAAGCCATGGAGAGGATCATAATGGACCTCATAAATAAAGACATAGGGAATTTGCAGACTTTGGATCCAACCCAGTTTGGCTTTGTCAAAGGCAGATCATGCCTTTTAAACTTGGTTGACTTTTTCAAACAGTCACCAAAGCCATTGATGAGGGAAAGGCAGTCCATACAGCCTACCTCGATCTGGCTAAGGCCTTCGATACAATACCCCATTCGGGTATCATTGAAAAACTCATCAGCTTAAATGTCAACCCATACATCACAAGATGGGTTGCAAACTGGCTGAGTGACAGAACCCACAGGGTCAGAGCTGCTGGCGCCATGTCAGACTCAAAGCCTGTCACAAGTGGTGTCCCACAGGGCTCAGTCCTGGGCCCACTCTTGTTTGGCATCTACTTTTCCGAAGTACAAGCAAACACAGGAGGGTTATGGCTGACAAAGTTTGCAGATGACTGCAAACTGGGCGCCATAGTAGAAAACACATCTGACACAGATATCCTTCAGAAGGGTCTCACAGAAACGGATAACTGGTGCCAGAGCCACGGCCTAAAGTTAAATGCCAAAAATGCATAGTCATACCCTTCGGGAAAAACAAGGTTACCCCTAGCTACCAAATAGGTGGCAATCCACTGAGCACAGAAGAAGTTATCAGGGACCTGGGGACCCAGGTTGATAGTAGTCTGTCATTCGACACCCATGTAGCTAAAGTAGTTAGGAAGACCTTCTACATTGCCCACCTTATCATGAAGGGATTCTCATCTAGATCAAGGGAGGTCATAGTCTCCCTTTACTCATCACTCATCAGACCAATGATTGAGTACAATGCCCCATTCGAATGTATCTGACCCGACACTTGCAGCAGCTGGAGAGGCCACAAAAGTTCCTCACCAAAAGGATAAAGGGTCTCAAAATCTGTCCTATGCTGCCCGACTGAAAGAACTCCAGCTCTATTCAGTCGCACCGCTTGCTCAGAGGTGACCTTTGCCTAACATACAAGGCCATGTCAAACCCAGATTTGATGAATATGCTTCACCTCAAAAATCTAGATCCATCAGAGCCACAAGGGCGGAGACTTAAACCTTGACACGGCTATTAATAGGACGTGCTGGAGGGATAGATTCATCACCCAAAGACTCCCTATGCTGTGGAACAAAATCCCGGTACATGTGAGGCAGAGCACCTCGCTGGCCTTGTTCAAGAGAAATCTTGACCAATGGATGGGAGATCGCAGATATACCCCAGGGATTACCTCAGTGTCACTGCTCGACAGAGGCACAGAAAAATAATGGGTATAGTTCCCCATACTAAAGGGGTGGCCTAAGCCACAAAACGATGGGCTAGGCTTGTAAATGCCCTCGGGCAGATAGCCTAGTATGAACCTATGAACCTATGAATAACATACAGGGGTCCAGCATGCTTCTGACTTTCATTCTGGGGAATGTAAGGTGGAAGTCCCTGGTGCTTCATAAATCTGTGTAGGAATCCCTCCATCCATGAATATATTAATATAAATATATATATATATATTTTTTTTTTTTCCTTTCTTTCTTTTATATCGTGAGACCCACACATTACACTTCAGCTACACAGCAAAGACAGCAAGTGTACTTTCATCACTTATTGTCGACTGCCGTATTCTTACACAGTACAGACTCATGCCTATATGAGGTGACTTTGATATGTTACCCCCTGTATTTCTACCCACATTGCACACTTGCTTGGGGTGGCTCATTGATGCATCTAGTAACAGACTACAGGTATGGCATGGTCTATGATTTTCAGGGGGGATTGGATAAACATCCTAGTGTACAGGATTTATTTCTGCTTTGGACTACAGCTTGTCTTTCTAACCATTGTACAATAGTCCTATGTTTGCCTTGCTGCTGATTTTCTTTGCCACCTAAATGTTGTATCACTGTTCCAAATACTGGCTAGCCAGGTTCAACATATTGAGGCCTCTGCCTGTCCCCTTAATCTATGCTGCATCCAGCAAAAGCTATCTTTTGGTCAGGTCATCATACCTTTAGTAGTTTAGCTGCTGTTGCCTGTTAACTTCCCAAATGTCTTGCAAAATATTAACTCAGCTGATTCCTTCCTTTTAATCATTCCACTTTAATGAGTGCAGGATCAAGTTATATCATCTATTTGTACTCCTTATTCAAGGGAACTTGAGGAGTGCATATGGCACCTTATCACTTGGGCGTACAAATTTACTAACAGATTTTTGACAGCCTTGTACCATTTTGAGTAATGTAAAATGATACTTTGTCTAATCACACACAGAAATTTTGGAAATTACCATAATCTTCAGAACCATAATTCTGCCTACAATAGATGAAATAGCTTATCCCATTATTTGTACTTTTTATTCCTCAAAACTGTTCTCAAAAGCTTAGTGCAGGCATATCAGCTTACCAAGGAAGTGATAATATCCAAATCCTTAGTTTATTTTAGATGCCATAAGAAGGACTAATTTGTACTTCTTAGATCTTGGGCAGCTTGGTTTAATAGCATAATTTCCAGATTTTATTTATTGACAGTTAATCCTGAATATTTTCATATATTTCAATTAAACAACCTAATTCAAAAAGGATAGAATAGATATCTTATTCATAGTGCTTTACAGATTTATAATGGAATTTCAAATAAGAGATGAGACATCCCTTTCTATATATAGATACCAGTGACAAGGATCCCTAAACCATCACATTCATGATCTGACATGTTTGTATTATTCTTGGTTTCCACTGCGGAGCTGTGTTCAGCTTCTGCTCATTTTGCACAATAAAACAGTGATCTAGAATGCATCCAAAGTAAAAGTAAGTTATTTAATTTTTAACAGCAAGCACCACAAATGGTTAAATAAGAATATAATGAGAGGGCAAATGATTAGGCTTAGTCACCTGACAAAATCAGAAGCAGCTTGTTTCAAGAAGGGTTTAGTTTTAAGAGGTTACCCACTCTCTGCAATTAATAATTGAAGGTGAGCTGGTGAAAAAATGGCAGAGCGGACACTTTTAAGCCTGTGAGCTTACTGTCAGATAGCAGAGAGAGTGTTGCTTGGAAAGAAAGCAGTGACAAGGCTATGTCTATGAACGTGGCAAACAGTGGATATGTAAATTATCATCAACATTGTTCATTCTAATTGGAAAATGATGCAGTTTTCCTTCCTTGGACTAAGTGCTTGGTGTGAGGCTACAGTCTGTACATAAAAGAGGGAAATGATTAAAGACTTGTCAGTAAAACCTTCCAAATGTACTATTAGCAAAGTGGGAAAGATAAAGTGTTAGAGTTGCAAGCAATGCCAATATCTACATACAGGTGAAGATGAAGTGATTGTGAAAGATACATATTAACATATACCTGCTTTATTTTCCTACAAAGTTAATAATGGGATTTATGTGGCTTTATGCAACAAATGTAATGCATTTTATATTGGACAGACAAGTCATAGACAACAACAGATGGTCTATCGGCATATGTATTATGCATGCAGAAAGTGTGAATAGTAAAAAAAAAATTTGTGCAAGTATTAATTAAATGAAAACATATTCAAATCTGCAGTCCTTGAAAAAGTTGAATATGTCTATGAGAAAGCTGCTACAGAAGAATCATTAGATTGGAGAGAACATTGTTTCAGATAAAATTATATGTCTACCTTTTCACTGTTTGGAATAAAAAGGAAAATTTCAAGACTTTTTAAAAAGAAGGACACTGACTCACTGAAGTGTAGCAAAAGTAACTAACTAACTAAATAAATAATAAAAATTAAGAATGTCTTAAACATTATAATAATTTAATTATGTGTGCTGCCCAGGATTGTTAACTGATTCACAGACTGAAAATGTCAAAGGAGATGAAAGTGTTAATTGTATTATTTGTATTTGTGTTTTTTATGGAATAAAATATGTTTTTGGCAACACTATTAGCATTTTTATTTTCTTATTACAATTATCTATGACTACCTTGTCAAGAAATCATTCCTACTCTCTTTGCAAAATGGGAAACTTTAAGGGTAAGGAAGAAACAGAGTCATAGATCTCAATGTTCCATCTCCAAAATGTGGAATGCTACCTTTCACAATGTGGAACAAACGGGCAAAATATGGAACTCTTACGCATGGCTCCAACTAGGTAGCTCACAACATGGCTATTAAGTGCTTCTTCATACTTAAAATAGTTATGTTGTTGTATTAATATGACTCAGTATTGTTCAATATCATTTGCCATGCTTATTTGTTTAAAAGATTCTTACAGTGAGTGTGTGTCAAAGCCTTTTAATGTGGAACATAATGGAACACATTTTTTTAATGCTCAAAAAGAGAGGTTTAATGAGGTACAGTTGTAAGGAATGTACATAGCCCTAGGAGTACATCACAGAATTAAAGTAAGTTGTGGTGACTGTGAAATCAGCTATATCTGTGCTGTGAAAAAATCCTTAAATAAGTAACTGATCACCCCTTTTTAAATATAAAACAAAAAAAATGCACTATTATACACATTCCAGTCTGACTGTATCTCAGCTAATTGACCATCCTGGCTTTAAAACTATGTGCCACATTAGGACAAGTAATGGAGTTCTTAGAATATAATCACTCCACTTATTTTACCATAATTGTGTATTAAAGACTCCCATCACTTGTACTCACATATATTTAGCTTTTATTACTCAGCTTCAGTGAGATGAGTCTTTCAACTGCATTCAGTATCTAGTCCTATGTAAAACAGGAGTCTACTTTAGTTCAGCGAACGGTCAGATGATCGAATGCTGTTAGGTAGAACACTAAGTGTCGAACTAGCAAAATAACGAACGTCCGGAACAGTGAAATTTTTCCCAGGGAAAGAAATAGCTGGGCCATCCAGGTTGTGCCATTTCCTCCACTGTAGTATGATCTCAGAGTTGGTATATTTAAGTAGGGGGTGTGTGGGGGCCGAAACCCCCCACTTTATTTAGTGGTTAGTGCCTTTTTTTTTTTTTTTTTTTTTTTTTTTTGAGAACAGCAATTTAATCACTGTTCTGGTTGTTCGCTGTTTTGAGTATTCGAGATTTACGGGTTGATATAACAACATTCGATCATCTGATCATTTGTTGTCATAATATAGACCCTAAAACAGATACTGAAAATTTTGGATCATTTCACTGGACTATTCAAGCCATTAATATCACTTCATAACACTTTAATTCCCATTGTTCATGCCTATGTTTAATATGGATATATTCAAATTTTAAAATATTCTTTACATTTTCAACCTAACCTTCCGCAGCCCTAAATAATTTTGCATTCAATATTATTATTCATATAGAAAAAAGGACTCAGATTTCTTTGAAAAAAGGTAAATAAGTGTAGTATATTGCAGAAATAATGAATATATGTTAGCAGAATCAGTAAAATAGGTAAGTAGACTGAGTAATATGATGTTTAGTCAAGCCTGTGTAAAATGAGCTTTTGGTGTGGCTCAAAGAGGGCTTATCCTGGAGTAGTACAACAACAGAGCCAATATTTTGACAGAAAGTCTTTTAAAGTTAAATTAAAGGCGGCCATAGGTGGTGAGGTAATACAAGCCAATTCAGTGTTTTATCATGTGCTACAATGATATGTTTGAAAGTGTTAGTTATCAATGAATATTGGAACTTTATTATAACATAGTTTTAACATAGGTTTGAGCCAGATCTGAAGATATGTAAGTACTGGAGCCAAATAAAATAGTGACGGTAGGAGGTATGTGGTTGCAAGAAAGATTTGTGAGGAAGATCTTTATTCTGTTGACCATACATAGTTTTTGCTGTTTATATATATATATATATATATATATATATATATATATATATATATATATATATATATATATATATATATATATATATATATATATAAATATATGGGTTCCCTACGTTAGAACGAAAGCTCGGAAGATCGACACTGACATCACTGATGCCAGAAGACTGACGGAGCAGGTAAGCGGCAACTCGGAATCCCAACAACGAAAACACCGACACGGGAAACGTGTGAGCACAACTAGGTAAGTGTGTGATAGTGAGGAATTTAGGGTTAGGGTGCATGCAAGGTAAGTGTGCGATAGTGAGGGACTTCAGGTTATGGTGCGGGTAAGGTAAGTGTGTGATAGTGAGGAATTTAGGGTTAGGGTGCATGCAAGGTAAGTGTGAGATAGTGAGGGACTTCAGGTTATGGTGCGGGTAAGATAAGTGTGTGATAGTGAGGGAATTGAGAGTTGGGGCAGATTAAGTGAGTTAGGGTTAGGGTGCGGGTAAGATAAGTGTGCGATAGTGAGGGACTTGAGGGTTGGGGCGGATTAAGTGAGTTAGGGTTAAAGTGCGGGTAAGGTAAGTGTGCGATAGTGATGGATCTTAGGGTTAGGGTTTTGGTTAAGGTTAGTGCATAGATAGTTGTGTGTAAGGTGTAGTGTAGGTTTTTAGGTTATTGGTGTGCTTGTGTTGTGTGTGTGTGTTGTGTGGAACAGCAAACATTTTGTTAACTGTCGGTATTGTGGTTTGTCGGGCATGTGAGCGTTTGTGTTTTCGTGGTGTCGGTGTTGTGGGTGTCGTTGTTGTGGACTGTCAGTCTAATGTAGTAGACCCTATATATATATATATATATATATATATATATATATATATATATTTATATATATATATATATATATATATATATGTGTGTGTGTGTGTGTGTGTGTGTGTGTGTGTGTGTGTGTGTGTGTGTGTGTGTGTGTGTGTGTGTGTGTGTGTGTGTGTGTGTGTGTGTGTGTGTGTGTGTCTGTGTGTGTGTGTGTGTGTGTGTGTGGATCAAATCTGAGGTTTTCATATATTCTCATACCTAGTAATTTTGTATAGGAGACAACTTCAGTTTGTATATTTTTATGCAAAGAATTTTGAATATAGATTTGTCTTTGTGCATGTTCCTTTTTTTGAGGGGGGGAATCATAGTAACTTAGTTTTGTTGTGGTTTAGCAGTAAGTGGGCATTGCAGAGACAGTTTTTGAAGGAACTAAACACTTCTTGAGTTATTTGTTGGAGTTGTATTGGGCTATCAGAAGAACAGATATGTAAATAGTCATCAGTGATTTATATGAGGGTGGGTTGTGAGAAGAGATGCTGGAGTTGTTAATAAATAAATTATAATAAAGAAGTGCAGGCATGGAGCCTTGGGACACAGCTGTGTTAACAGGTCGATAGGGGTTGTGGATGCTTTGTCATTTTTATTGATCGCTCTCTGTCTGATAGGTAGCTGTTGAACAAGGGTAGGGTGGTTAGTGACTGGTCTAATGATAACAACTGCTGTGGGAGTTTTCCATGACATTTGACAGCCAAGTTATAAAAAGGAGAGAAACATGCCTGAGGCAAGAGCTTTATTGACATTATCCATGAAGGATAGTAAAGCTGTGCTTGTGCTATGGGCAGGCTGGAAGCCATGTTTTGTTGCCTGCCAAATTTCAAGGTGTCCAGGGCAACATGGACAGCCAACAAGTATGGGAAATAATGGGAAATAAGGAAAGGTTACAATGTATCTACAAGCAATGCTATTTTGAATTGTGAAAGCAGTGTACTGATTGCCCCAAATGAAAACTTAAACCAGTACAATACTATCAATATTCAGTGAACTAAATATTTCCTCTAATCTCTATTTTGTCAGTAACCCTTTTAAAGCATAATTTCTTCACATGCCTGAAAGAGAGTCAATGCACCTCCACTCCTCAATAAATTCTCAGGGTTAGGCTATCTTTTACCTTAGTTAGTACCTCTTCTTCAAGCAGCAAAATACATAATCTGATGTTGTCCTTTTCATTGATTGAGTTTGCTGCCTAATCTCTCACTTTATAATAGAGATAGATATAGACATAAGAAAAGGTTAGGGCTCAAACCTGGAACTGAAAGGTTCCAATACAATCTAACAGGTACTTCTAGGATTGACAAGGCTGGGGGATGGATGGGAAGGAAGGTGAGGAAGAATGAAAATGGACAACACAGATGTCAAGTTATGGTAAGTACGTAACATCTGAATCTGATGTCCTTTTCATTCTTCCTCACAAATGGGTCAGAGTCCCCAGCTATGTAACTCTTGGGAGGCCCTCACGGAAGGACACTCACTTTTCTGAGATTTAAAAAAGTTCAGTTACAGATTTGCTATTCTGAACTATTTGTAAGTTTCTTGGAGGCCATTGTTTGCTTGGGCTAAAGGGAAGTCTCTGTGTTCATCAGTGGCAGTGATAAACATTGAGCAGCCTGCCTGCCCCTGTGGGAGTGGTTACTGCCTTGAAACTGTAGTTTTATTGGCCATTTTGGGTCAATTCCAAACTCCTTGATCTCCCTCTCATAAAACCCGATTGCCTCATGGTTTTGGCATCTTTTCAGACTTGTTGGCTGTTGGTGAAGCACCCACCAAGAGGAGAAAACGCTGAGAGAAGATAGGAGCCACTTTTGAGATTTTAAGTATTTTGCTTCAGATTTTTTGTTAAGTTTTTCTGCATTGCCGCCTACTTTTGAGCATTTTCTGGCTTGTTAAACTTGATTTCTGTGTTGGTAACTGTATTTAGAACACAACCTAGAGCTGATTACTGAATTTCCTGCGTGCACTTATTTTTAAAATTGTTTTTTCTTAAAACTTGCATTTTATCTGTCTCTGGCCTAGCACTCAAGTGTGGGGTCATTTACTGCACTGTTCTAACTTGTTGATACTTGTGAACCTCTGCTTTCCTTAAAAAAAAAAAAAAATCTTGCTTTTTTCCCACTTTTCTGAGATTTCAAAAAAGTTCAGTTACAGATTTGCTGTTCACTGTTTGTAAGTTTCTTGGAGGCCATTGTTTGCTTGGGCTAAAGGGAAGTCTCTGTATTCATCAGTGGCAGTGATAAACATTGAGCAGTCTGCCTGCCCCTGTGGGAGTGGTTACTGCCTTGAAACTGTAGTTTTTTTGGCCATTTTGGGTCAATTCCAAACTCCTTGATCTCCCTCTCTTAAAACCTGATTGCCTCGTGGTTTTGGCATCTTTTCGGACTTGTTGGCTGTTAGTGAACCACTCACCAAGAGGAGAAAACGCTGAGAGAAGAAAGGAGCCACTTTTGAGATTTTAAGTATTTTGATTCAGATTTTTTGTTAAGTTTTTCTGCATTGCCACCTACTTTTGAGCATTTTGTGGCTTGTTAAACTTGATTTCTGTGTTGGTAACTGTATTTAGAACACAACCTAGAGCTGATTACTGAATTTCCTGCGTGCACTTATTTTTAAAATTGTTTCTTTCTTAAAACTTGCATTTTATCTGTCTCTGGCCTAGCACTCAAGTGTGGGGTCATTTACTGCACTGTTCTAACTTGTTGATACTTGTGAACCTCTGTTTTCCTTAAAAAAAACAAAAAAACAAAAAAATCTTGCTTTTTTCCCACTTTTCTGAGATTTAAAAAAGCTCAGTTACAGATTTGCTGTTCTGAACTGTTTGTAAGTTTCTTGGAGGCCATTGTTTGCTTGGGCTAAAGGGAAGTCTCTGTGTTCATCAGTGGCAGTGATAAACATTGAGCAGCCTGCCTGCCCCTGTGGGAGTGGTTACTGCCTCGAAACTGTAGTTTTATTGGCCATTTTGGGTCAATTCCAAACTCCTTGATCTCCCTCTCTTAAAACCCTCTTTTGCGCGGTTTTGAGCGCTTTTGCACATAGCGCAACATCGGGCAGCTCCGCCTAATTGGGTTTAAACTCTTCCTGGCTCCACAAAGTCTGCTCTTCACTTTTTCCCTTAGTACTGCTCTATCTCTCAAATTAAACACCATATTTTCATTCTAAGGCCCCTCACTGGTCCAAATAAGTAATTTTACAAGTTAGCACTAATAAACCATAAGCACTACTTACTCTTATACTCTCTACGATTACCTTGTCCCCTATTGGTCCGTTTTAATTCAGTTCCATATATTACTCTAGCATGTCCAAAGGTCAGTCAATGGTTTCCTCTCCAGTCCAGCTGGTGAATCTGTGAATTTTGAGGCAATGTTACAACTGTCTCATGTACACGGACAACCCTCTCCTCCTCCAAACAGGTTCAAATATATGTGAGAGATGCAACCATATAGCCAAACTGGAGGCTGAGCTCTCTCATCTCAAAACTGGTGTAACCAGTCAGGAGGAGAAGGTAACCTCACACAACACAATTCCAGTATCACATAGTCCCACCACAACAGCGAACCAAACACATAAAACACAAAAACATACTCGAGGCTCTAAATAAAAATCTACCTAAGCAACAGAGAGCTCCAAAGCAGACATCCAAGCAAACGCTACCCCAAAACAAAACACGTACAACACATAGCACACAAAGTCAGTGTGCCAAGCAGTCACAGCCCTTAAGGCTGAATAACACACCTGATACTCTTGTAATAGATGACTCTATTGTCAGACACACTGACGTCCCGCTCACCAGGCTGAATAAAGAGAAGGTCACAGTGAGCTGCCTGTCGGGTGGTAGGATCCGCCACATAATGCAAGCACTCAGGTCACGCCAAAGCAAATACAAATTTGACTCAGTCATTGTACATGCTGGCGTGAATGACCTGAGATGTACCTCCCTCGACTACATGAAAAGAGACATAGAGGAGCTCTCTGATCATGTAGCCCAGGCCGGTATGACCCTGACCTTGAGCAGCATCTTACCCTCACCTAGAATGACGCCACAGTATAAAGACAAAATGATCGATTTTAACAATTGGCTAAAATTTTGGTGTCATTCAAAGAGGATCCAGTGTCTGTCAGTTTGGGAAGACATGCTCGACAAGCCACGTTGCTTCGATAGGGACGGCTTGCACCTGTCACCCCTGGGCTTTCGGATATTGGCAAAGGCTCTTGCCACCCCCATAGTGCCTTTTTTAGGCAAGGCTCAAAAGTCAAACCCACCTCCATAGACAGCACAAGGAACAAGAAACTAAGGGTAATACTGCTAAATGCCAGAAGTCTTAACCTCAAGATGCATGCACTCGAAGCTCTCCTCAGTATGGAGAACATCGATATCTGTGCAGTGACAGAAACCTGGTTCAAGGCTCCAGAGAGCACCCCAGCACTGCCAGGTTATACCTCATATCATGCTTTTTGGCCCCAAAACCCGGACCAAACCACAAAAGGAGGGGGGTTTCCATATTTATCAAGGATATCCACACCTCCAGGTTAGTGGCATTGCACGAAGTATCGGAGACCATCCATGTGCAACTGACAGTGGGCAAGACTGCTTTTCAGTTTATAGCATCCTACAGACCACCCTCTCAAAGTCAGGAATCCCACTCGGCTTTCCTGAAAACACTGGAGAACATGATGATCTCTCCGAACACCATTATATTGGGTGACTTCAACTACCCAAACATAGACTGGGAGCATTACTCAAGCCCCAGCACCTTAGCCCAAAGGTTCCTGGAATTTATAAACTCAAATGCTATGGAACAACTAGTCACCACTCCCACAAGAGGGAAAACATACTAGACCTGATCATTACCAACATGGGGACTCTATGCTCCATACCAGAAGTATATCCCTCATTGGTAAGATCAGACCATAAATTAATTTCACTGGATATCCACATCCCGACCCCACCCCCAGCCCAGAAAACCACAGTGAAAAACTTCTCAAAAGTGAACTTCACACTTCTCAAAACCGAAGTGGAATCCTTCAAGGCCCCAGGGCCAGTGGAAACTACAGCCCAAACTGCAGAATCCTATATAAACGCATTCTACGGACATCTCCAGGAATGCATGGATCATGCTATCCCAAACAAAATCAAGACCCAATCATCCAAAGGCAGGCGTCCAGTCTGGTGGACCCCAGTCATAAATAAACTGTACAACAGAAGGAGGAAGCTACTACATGATAGAGCAAAATCCTTAAAAGGGAAGGCATCTCTGATCAGTACTAGCAAAAAAGTACGATCCCTCATAAAATCCTCCAAGGCCAGCTTCGAGAGAAAAATTGCACAGGACACTAAAGACAATCATAAGGCTTTTTTCAGTTATGTTAGGAACCTGGGATGCAACTCCCAGACTTGTTCTGAGTTGATTCTAAATGACAAAAAATACACTGAACCCACAGACATCGCCAATATCCTGGCAGATAGGTTCAGTGCAAACTTCTCCACCCCCTCCCCCCCAAAACAGCAAGTATCTATCCCAGCAAAGTGCAGCCTCCCAAACATCTCTGATGCTCAGGTGAAGGCCACCCTCTCCAAAGCAAAAAACACTGCTTCCATGGGACCAGATGGTGTCCCGGGTAGTGCCCTACATGAACTCCAAGACGAACTAATCCCTCAAGTAAAACTGCTGTACAATCTCAGCCTCACTACAGGATATGTGCCCAAAGAATGGCGTACAGCAACAGTGGTCCCACTCCACAAAGGTGGCCTCACGGACCCTGGAAACTATCGCCCCATAAGCCTGACTAGCCTAGTCTGCAAGGCTATGGAGAGGATCATCATGGAACTCATAAACAAAGACATTGGGGACCTACAGACACTAGATCCTACCCAATTTGGCTTTGTCAAGGGCAGATCCTGCCTTTTGAACCTGGTCAACTTCTTCGAAACAGTCAACAAGGCCATAGATGAAGGGAAGGTAGTCCACACAGCCTATCTGGATCTTGCAAAGGCATTTGACACAATACCCCACTTGGGCATCATAGATAAGCTATCCAGCCTAAATATAAACCCCTATGTCACAAGATGGGTCACAAACTGGCTCAAAGACAGAACCCACAGAGTCAGAGTTGCTGGAGCCATGTCAGACTCAAAACCGGTCTCAAGTGGCATCCCACAAGGTTCTGTCCTGGGACCTCTCTTGTTCGGTATTTACTTTTCTGA
The DNA here is from genome assembly GCF_019279795.1 of Protopterus annectens. Lineage (NCBI taxonomy): Eukaryota > Metazoa > Chordata > Ceratodontiformes > Protopteridae > Protopterus > Protopterus annectens. The sequence goes on along the minus strand of NC_056725.1, from coordinate 1,064,325,613 downwards.
GGTACAGGCCAACGTGGGAGGACTATGGCTCACCAAGTTCGCAGATGACTGCAAACTGGGCACCATAATCGACTCTCCAGCTGACACAAACATCCTTCAAAAAGGTCTCGCAGAGACGGATAACTGGTGCCAGAGCCATGGTCTAAAGCTAAATGCCAAAAAGTGTATAGTCATACCCTTTGACAAAAACAATGTGCCCACAAATTACCACATAGGTGGTAACCCATTAAGTACAGAGAAAGTAATTAGGGATCTGGGGACCCAAGTTGATAGCAATCTCTCCTTTGGCAACCACATTGCCAAAGTGGTTAGAAAGACCTTCTACATAGCCCACCTCATCATGAAATGATTCACATCTAGATCAAGAGAGGTAATCGTGCCCCTTTATTCATCCCTCATCAGGCCCATCATAGAATACAATGCCCCCTTTGGGATGTACCTTACCTGACACCTGCAGCAATTAGAAAGACCCCAAAAGTACCTCACCAGGAGGATCAAGGGACTCAAACAGATGCCATATGCTGCTCGGTTAAAAAAACTCCAGCTCTACTCAGTTGCATACTGCCTAATTCGAGGCGATCTATGCCTGACATATAAAGCTATGTCCAACCCAGAATTAATGGACATGCTCCACCTCAGTAAATCTAAATCCCTTAGAGCCACGTGCTCGAGGGACTTGAACCTCAGCACAGAAATAAATAGAACATGCTGGAGGGATAGATTCATAACCCAGAGGCTCCCTTCGCTCGGGAATAGAATTCCAATTCATGTTAGGCAGAGCACCTCATTGACTCTCTTCAAGAAGAATCTTGATGAGTGGATGGGGGATCGTAGGTTTGTCCCGGGGATTACTTCCGTGTCACTATTAGACAGAGGCACAGTAAACTAAACTTTAAAAAGGGCACAGTATACTCAAATCAAGGGGTAGCGTAAGCCAAACACAATCGGGCTAGGCTTATAAGTGCCCCAGGGCAGATAGCCTAGTATGAACCTATGAACCTATGAACCTATAAACATGCTGGAGCACTGTTGAACCAAAAGAACCTCTGTTTCTAAAGACAGAGTCTAATTTGTAATGTGTAACAAAAGTATGAGTCATTGCCCAAGAGGCTGCAACACAAATATCATCAATGGAAGTCCTTGATGAAAAATCAGATGAAGTAGCCATAGACCAATTGGAGTGAGCTCTAGGGGGGTCATGGAAAATTTAATCCTTTTTGAGAATAAACCAATGAAATTCAATCAGAAATCCATTTGGCTAGTGTAATTTTAGATGCTGCCTGAGTGGTTAGGGGAAAAGGATACAAACAGCTGATTGGACTTCCTGAACTGTTCTGTCCTGTGAAGATAAAAGTATAATTGTCTGTGCACATCAAGGAGATGAAGCATGTATTCTCCCTTATTTGTAAACTTTGGAAAGAAGACTAGTAATTGTTGTTACTTTCTGTTGCCACTTTAGGAAGAAAAGAAGGGTTGGTCCATAGAGACACCCTGTCCTTGTGAAAAATAATGCAAGGAGGCTTAGCTGATAGTGTCTGTAGCTCAGAAATTCTTTTTTTCTGAAGTGGTAGCCACTAAAAAGATAATTTTCCAAGAAAGAAACTTCATATTACATTTGTCTGCTGGTTCAAAGGGTTTCTGAGTTAAACTCTGAAGGACCATAAGGTTCCAAAGAGGAGAGGGGTCCTTTATTGGGGGTTTGAGGAGAAAGACGCTCTTCATGAAGGCTTTACACAATCAGACAAAGCCAGAGAAAAAAAAATTTTCCCAGAAAAGAAATTAGAAATCACCGCCAACTGAAGCTTAATAGTAGAAAAGCTAGCTTCTTCTTTAAAAATAGTTGTTAGAAAGAGAAGAATGGCTGAAGCAGGTGCTGAAAAAAGGGTCAATAGTCTTCTCAGAGGCCCAAATAAAACATCTTTTCCATTTGCTTCTGTAGACTTTCTTGGTAGAAGCCTTCTGGGAGGCCAAGATAATTTCATGAACTAGACAAGTAAGCCTGGACTGTCTAACTATCACTGGAAGTGGAGAAACCATGCTGTTAGTTTGAGGCGATGGAGACTGGGGTGTTGAATTTTCGATGGATGAGACAGAAGATCCTGAGTGGGTTCCAGTATCTATGGAGGACATCTCAAGTGAGGCAGAAGGAAGGTGAACCATACCTATTGAGGCCAGAACGGGGCAATGAGGATGACTGAGCTCTTCAGCCTGCTTGCTTTCTGCAAGAACTTTTGCATCAGAGAAATAGGAGAGGAGGCATACAGGAAAACTGGGGGCCAGTCATGAATCACAGCATCTGTCCATGACTTCCTGGAAGGGGAATCAGAGCAAGGTTCTTGCTGCATTTGTTGTTGAGGAGTGAGACAAACAGTTTGCAGCAAGGCTGGTTCCAGCGGCTGAAGATCATATGCCATACTGACTGACTGAGAGACCACTCATGAGCCATCAGAATGGATCTGCTGAGCTCGTCTGTTAGTGCATTGGTTTTCCCTGGGATGTGGGTTGCAATGAGAAAGCAGTCTGAAGTGATCACCCATTCCCAAACCCTCAAGGCCTCTCTGCACAGTGGATAAGATGGAGTTCCTCCTTGCTTGTTGATGTACCAGACTACTGACATGTCTGTTTGAATTGCAACAGTCCAAATGTAGGAAAACAGAAACTGATCTCTCCACGAAACAGCAAATGACAATTTTTCCAACCAAGCAATAAATCCAGTGAAACTTGTAGCGATGAAATAAAATAAAATAAACCTTTATTTAACAGTGGGGTGATAAGCGCTTTCGCGTGGATACAACCACGCTTCTTCAGATAATGATTAGACCCACTGACTTGCTTTATATAGTAACATAATTAACAAAAACAATGATTTAATGACTAATTAAATAATCAGTTCAATAAGTAATTTAAAGGAACCAAAGTTAAAAACATATATTATTATGGTGTATAAAAATAAATACCCAAATAAACAAATAAAACAATGGTTAAACCATGACTGTAGAAATGTGCGTTCCCATATATATAGTCATAATATAATAAGCCATAAGGTATGAAACCTGCTTATATATACCTTTTGAATTGCAACAGTCCCTAGAGGGAGAATGTCATGAAAGGCTTGCAACACTAGAAAGACTGCTCTCATCTCTAGGATGTTGATATGCAACTTGGTCTCTAAAGGGGATCATGTGCCTTGGACCATCTTTCCCAAAAAATGCCCCCCCTCACCTCAGTTCAGAAGCATCAGTGGTCACCATTGCATGGTCTGCCCAGAAATAGGTTGTCGGACTGAATCCACTAATGAATATGACATTTGCAGATTGGGTGAGTCTTATGGGAAATGATAGGGGCTAATAAAGAATGGACTGCTGTACTGCCAAGGTTCATTGAAGGATTTGCATAAAGACTCATGCTAGAAGGACTACAATTATGGCAACTGACATTAACCCAAGAGTTTGTAGTACTAATCTTGCTGGAGGAGACGGGTGAGATAGTACAGATCAAACCTGATGTCTCAAGGATGTGATGTGATGGAGAGGTAAGGATGCCACCGTAGTTGTAGTATCCAAGAGAGTCCCTATAAATTCCATAACTTTGTCTTCTATTCATACTGGTTCAAGTTGCTTAGATCTAAAATGGGTCTTAGATCCCCTATTTTCTTTGGCACTAAAAAGAAGCAAGGGAAAGTTTTGAATCCTATCTGGTCAGGTGGGGCCTCCTAGATGACTCTTTTCTGTAGCAGTTTTTGTATTTCTTCTGCTGCATTTCTCTCTGACTGAGTGGAATGTTGAGATGTTTCCTCTTCTGAATATGAGGAGAAAGGGAAAATGGTAGATCTGTCTAGGCATCTAGGTGCAAAGAGAATGACCCCCGACTGCCTCCAGTGTTGGACAGTTGGGCAATGCTTCAGAAGCACTGATAGGGCCTATTGGAAAGAGAATCTCTGAAGCCCTGATTGTGCAGCCCCCATCTATGAAGCCCTGATTCTGCAGCTCCCTCTGCCTCCAGGTTTACATCTTCCAATCAAATTTCCTCCTTTTTTTCTTGCAGAACTATCCCCATGCAAATCCTAGAAAGTTCCCTGAGACATTTGGAACTACATCTTCTAACCACCTTGTTGGTTTCTAGGGAAGGTCCATTGAGGGGTAGAAAACTTGATTCCTACAGCAAACAGAGTCTTTCCCTCTTGTTCAATGGGGGTAAGCATGTATTTAACTAATAGGAAGTGCCATCAAAGGGGGCATTGACAAAGGATGTCTTGAAGGGTTCCGCAAAATTGTACAGCCGCATCCAAACATATCTCCTTATGGCTATGCTGCTCGTGACATACCTTCCACTGAAGGAGAGATCAATCTCATTGATGCATTAGACAGTAGAGTAGCCAGTTGAGAGGACGTCTTTTTGAAATCATCTGCAGACATCGGCTCCAATAGAGCATTTGATAGTTCCTTCGTCAAATCTCTCTGTAGCCAAGTGAAGTGTACCAAGTAGTTTAATGACCTCAGCACAAATGTAGCTGAGGCATACACTTGCTTTCCAAATCTGTCTATCACTCTGGACTCCCTGTTCGGTGGATGGACAGAGGAGCTTTGCTCAGCTTACTCCTTCTTGGTGGCTGCCACTACCACTATAGCATCAACCGGAACTCCCTTACTCCAGTGAGGTCTATCAGCAGGAGGGACCAGAAATTTGTATGGACACTTTGGGATAGCTTCAACAGTGTCCAGTTCCTTCTAAGCCTGGCAGGAAACCAAGTCATCAGGTCATCCGCTAGGGGACCACCCAAGACGTAGATGTTACAGAACTGAAAGTTTCCAAAAACAGTGGTTCTTCAGGAGAAGGAGATTGGAAAGACCAACCTCCCTTCTATTTGAGGATTTCAAGGATATTTCCAAAGAAGGTGTCATCTGGGAGTAATCTGGGAGCTCCTTCTCCCTCATCAAAATTAGTGTCTTCCATGAGAGAATCCATGAGAGAATCTATATGCCTCCTCTTACATGTCTTCTTCCAAAGAAACTCCTCCATGGGGTATTCGGGAGAAGTATCAGAAGATGGGTGAAATTCCTCTAGGGGAACTGTCTAGAGACTTCCTGGAACTGGCTTTCCCTGTGGAATAGGTCTGATGGGCTCAAAGCTCAGAATCAGAGGTGGGAGGTGGGAAGAATCTGAGATAAGAAAGGATGGTTCTCTGTGAAGAGAGAAAGCCCTTTCTACCACCTTGAATGCCAAAGGACCAGGGGAAATCCCCCCCCTCCTTGGAGCTGAAGCCTCTGAGGAAGGAATATCAGGGCCACCCTCGGATCTGAGCCTCATGGGAAGAATCAGATCTGAGCTGTCCAGGATCTAGGCTCCATGAGGAAGGGATGGATCCAACAAAGTCAGGGCTGAACCCAACCCCTAGGACCTGGCGCCAACCTCTCGGATCTGAGACCTGCTCTGATCTGAGGGTATCAGAGCAGAGCCAGTCAGGGACACCATCGGAGTTGAAGAAAGTATGATGCTGAATCTCTCAGGGATCCCATATCCTGGGAATCCAAAACCACCGGTCAGATTGGAGAAGGAGAGAGAATGGACTTAGCAGATGCACTCATGGATCCAGGAGGGGACAAAGCTGGCAGGACTCCCATCTGGATCTAAGTCCTGAGAATTTTCCACATCAGCCTATCCATATCTGCCTCTGTCAAACTCCTAGAAGACCTGGAAGATACTATGGATGAGGGTCTAGAGTGTTTCTTCAGAGTCTGAAAAAAGTTCAGTGGGCAGAGAAGGACAAATAGGTTTCATTGCATACTCTGGAGTATGACTTCTATAAGTTGAACTGTTTGTTGGATCCAAAGACTTAGGATCCAAAAAAGAAGTAGATGGCAAGGGGGAAATGACAATAGGAGCTGAACTTTTTGGATCAGATAGAGGTTTTGGATCTAAAGGTGGCCCAATAGGTTTTGAATCCAAGGTGGTCAGATCTGAAGTTTCTCTAATCTTTTCCAGCAGCTCCAAAGAAGCCGTTGCAGACTTCTGAGGAGATCTCTTTCTGTCATTTGAGGAAACTTATTTGAGTGTTTTGGAGGGAGTTTGAGCCCCAGAAGAAGCAGGTAAGCAATCATTTTAAAATCAGTTTATTGTGCCTGTCTGATAAGGCCCTGGAATTAAAAGTGGAGCAAATGGGACAAGAGGAGTCATGATTGCCTGGTCCTAGGCAATACACACACTTCTTGTGGGCATCTGAGTTTGGGATCTTATGCTAACAAGTAGCACACTTTTTGAAGCCAGTAGGTTTCTCTGACATAGTCAGCAAGAAAAACAAAGCAGAACCTATAAAGAAAAATTGACAACAAACAGAGTTTTAAATAACATATTTTCTTAATAACAACCTAACAAAGGAATACCAGCTAAGGCATGTTAAAGAATACCTAAAAAGTAAGGAAAGGAAAAGAGATGGACCAACAATGGTACCAATAGTACTCAAACTGAAGAAAAATTAAGAATGGAGAAAAGAGACCCTAATGCCAGTGAAAAGCTTTAGAGGGAGGAAATGGACAGAAGAAGCTACAAGATTTAAGAGGAAATGAAACAAGTTTTAGAAATAAACTGAGATATTACCAGAAAGGTACGGCTTACTATGCTCAAGAGTAGAACATCCGTCTAACCACAATGGCGGTAAATGAGATCTGAGGTTTTGGGGATCGAATAGAGCATTATGGATAGAGGGAGGAGCTTGACAGTTGGATCCAAAGTCCTGTGTATGCAGCCAAGTCAGATTCAAGGATCGGATCTGAACCCATTTGTGAGGAAGAATGAAAAGGACAATACAGATGCGAAGCTATGGTAAGTACATAACTTCTAATTTCTTCTTACGAAAGTCTTGCCATATTCCTTCCCTGAGCCCACCCCCATGAAAAACATATAGTCCCTGAGTAGTGGTATGTGCAGTTTACAGTACTTGTCACCCTTTCCCTATACACATTTAACAGTAAAAGAAGACAGATTACATATTTTGCTGACCTAAACAAAGATTCAAAGGTATAGACTATAATTTGTATGAGTCCTTTAGGAGATTTGTACATTGAACTATGTACACTCTTCATGTCTTGTAATATTAATTAATCTTCCTGACCATCTCTGACAAAAAATAGCATTAAATGCACATCTCCTAGGTCCTTGGGTGTGTGCTAAGCTAATTGCTTTTGTGGGCCATTTTAAGGCTAATGAATCATTTCACTTGGCAATCAAACCCTGTATCTTGTGTCAGTAAGGTAAACACCTTAACCATTATGCCAACTCCCAACCCCCACTCCACCCAACAAAATTAAAATACCACTATAGGTTAAAAGCACCTCCTCAATTGCCTTAGACATTTTAAAGGACAAGCAGAGACTTTGATGAGATTTGAACTAATAATTGTGCTTTACTAGACCGATGCTCTAACCCGTGAGCTATAAAACCACTAAATAAAGGCTGAAGGAATCAAAACCTGTACTACAGGAAGCAGTTTGTGAATAGCCTTAATCCTCTACACAGGCTGTCAGACATGTCCTTGGATGCTCGTCATGTTCCAGAGGAAATGCTCATGATCAGTTCAGATTAACTCATTTCTAGCTTAAGCTGATTGGTGTCTCTTCTTGACTAACATAATGTATCCAGTTATTATCATTCTATTTAGCAGACCATGCTCTTTATCATCTTTTGTTACCAATGAAAACAATGAGGCCTTAAATTTCGATAATCTACATCAGTCATGGACGTTTCTTGTGCCATCACCACAGCAACATAAACTCACTCGTACTGTCTGTTGATCAGATTATATAGTATGTCTGTATTTCTATAGGGTAAAAATGAAACCTCATCTGCTTTTCTTTGCAACGGATCAGCCTGACTCAGACTTTCAGTTACTAAAGTAAGGGTAGGGTTTCACATCTACATACGCATGCTTTACATGTATTGCATTCTGAAAACTGAATTTCTTTTTCTTAACAAAAGATTAAGCTGGAGATGTCCGAGTATACATATAAACCAATGAAATTGTTATCTGCTGATAATCATATGAAAACACCTCATTTGCTTACAGTCTCAGTTGGGGCACTTCAGGCACATTTCAGTAATATACCCTATCCTGGCAATATATCCTGTTTCACTGTGATTATAAATCTGTGCAGACAGTATTGCATTAACAGCTCTTGGGGTTATGTAAAGAGCTAGTGTGAAGCTGCCATAGGTGATGGGTACTACCAGATAAAAAAATATCAGAGGTAGCCAAAGCAGTCATTCCTTTTACAAGACATTTTCAGGTTAGACCTAATTTCTCACTCACAATGTTTAAGTAATGTCCCCCAATTTCATGTTTTAAAGGAATGGGCATGATAGCTGTAGATCTCCCCAGAAAAGTTTCCATCCATTTCTTTTGGCATACCCTCCCATAATATGACCCTGTCAGGGAATGGTTCTTTCATAGGGTCCTATTTTATGGAATATCTCCTGGTTTACTGACAAAGATTCTAGCCCTATACCAATATGCTTCTGCAAATGAGGCTTTCACTTACTCATAAAAAGTTTAGCTTCTGAATAGAGACTTTTACATGGTTCTTGGAGAAAAACTATAATCACAAATATATTGTCTACTGTTCAAGGGTCCCCTGACAATCTGTAATCACATTCTCAAAAGCTGTTAAAATATTTCAGTCGTCCACCTCAGTTAAACAGAATAGACTGATAAGTTCTGGAAATACTGTGTAGAAAATGGCAGAATGACTCAGATAAACACATCTCCCATATAATTTGCTTCCATCAGTCTGTGGCATTATTGTGTTTTCTTCTCTCCTTTTCTATAATTATGGATACACAAACATTTAGCTAATAATGCAGCACCATTTCACATGGTGTCCTGATCCAGTTTTCCCCTTGGTGAATCTCCTTCTCCTTCTTAACTGTCATCTCTGTCTGAATGGTCTATTTAACCTTCTTCATTTTTTATGCCTGGCCCTAAACACTTATGCAGTGTTCTATTGTTCTCATTCAGATTAGTATGTTTGTCCATTTTAATGCATTCTGTGGACTTTTCTGCTTCAGACATCAGTATTTGGTGTAGGCCTTGGGGTATCTTCAACCTTGGCAGGTAGGTAGGAAGAACCACAGACTGTAAATGTTTTGTTTGTTGGTCTTTTTTTGCACCAACAGTCTCTTTCTTCTCAAACTTCTCTCTTCATAAATTTAACAGAAAACAGATATATATCAAATAAAACGTGTATACAAGATTATAGTCAAGATATCTTTCTCCATTTTATATATAAACAGGCTGTAATAGCTGTTTTCTTTTCCATGAGGCATTTACAGAGTATGACATTCTTAAAGAGCTAGCACAGAAAGGTACAAAAGCATAATTTTTGGTCTGCCTGGCTGTAAATTTGTCTGAATTGCAGTAATTCATATTTCTTTTATTTTAATTTTTACAGGTTTCTAGTGCATAGACATAAATAACTCTTACAGGCATCATCTAATCATCTAATCTGTAAAGCCAAAAAAAGGAGGCATTAGTGTCTGACTCACTTCAGCCCTTGTTTAAATCTCCCTCAGCAAAACGCAAACAGTCCTCTGAAAGATCCAGATATTGTGACTTTCTCTCCTAAACCTAGTCACTGCAGCTGTCTCCCTCTTATTTGGAGGGGGAATGTATTACCACTGTATCCCTTTAGTTTTCATTGCCTTATCTGAAGTTATTTTACATTTTCTCCAAATCTTACTTTGTTTTTCTTTATTTTTTATTATTTGTTTTTGATTTTTCTGTACATTTCCTTTACTGTATCATTGCCCTTTTCATTTTTAAATGTTAACAAGGTAAATGTGAGTTGAGTTCCTAAGTACCTTATAGCTGGCTATAACCTTCTATAACTAATTCCCACACGATCTCTCACACCTTGTAAATATTTTGACTTTGACTTTATCTGTGTGAATTTGTTAAAATATATCTGCACGATATTTTTCCACTATGGGCAATATTGCTCACCCTTTGTATTATTTGATATGTATTTGTAGTTGTTCATAGGTTCATAGGTTCATAGGTAGGTACAAGGCTATCTGCCCGAAGGCATTTATAAGCCTAGCCGGAATGTGTTGGCTTTCGCCGCCCCCTTAGATTAGTCCCCTGTGCCTCTGTCCAGCAAAGCCATTGAAGTGATCCCTGGGGTAAACTTTCTGTTTCCCATCCACTCATCAAGGTTTCTCTTGAAGAGGGTTAGCGAGGAGCTCTGCCTAATGTAGATTGGAATTTTGTTCCAGAGCATGGGAAGTCTCTGGGACAGGAATCTATCCCTCCAGCATGTCCTATTTATTGTTGTGGTGAGGTTTAGATCCCTGAAGCGTGTGGCTCGAGGGGATATGGTTTTCTTCAGATGGAGCATGTCCATCAATTCTGGGTTGGACATGGCCTTGTATGTCAGGCAGAGATCACCTCTCAGTAGGCAGTATGCAACCGAGTACAGCTGGAGTTTCTTCAGTCGAGCTGCATAGAGCATCTGCTTGAGGCCAGTGATCCTCTTATTTTTATTGGACTGCTATCTTTACTGTAATCTGTTTCATGGAGCTTTTCTCCCCGGGCCTCCACTGAAAACACGCTTTCTGGGCCCAGTGGACCTCCCCAGTAATCAAACTAGAAATAAATAAATAAATAAATAAATTCATATGAGCCTTTTGTAGGCAAAACCTAGAGAGGAGGCATCACAACATTCATGATATGTTGAGTATTGTAAGTAATACTATATCGACATACATACAAAGCTTTCCCCATAATACATTATAGAGTGATATACTGTTGTATGATTGTTTTTTTGTGGAGAGAACTACAATGCAGTTTTAGAAGTAATAAGTTTTACAGAGAGCAGAAACAGATGGAATTTATTTGCAAGGCATATTAAAAATACAAAATATATATGGCATTAAGCTGCAAAATGGATGTGATGGTGATTAGCAGTAGGAAACTGAATTGGAAAACTATTTAAGTCCCTGCCCCTGTCTTCTATCTTTTCACATATATGGTTTTATAATCTGAGATTTCTTTGATACAGAAAACAGTTTCTGTTATGTCTTGTATTTAAAACTGAGTTTATTGTTCAATAATTCTATTTGTGTATATTTTTAAGGAAACTGTATCCAAGGAAGCAACAGTTGTCACAGGTGGTTAAGGCTTTGAGCTGTCATGCCTGTCATACGTTTGAGTCCCTCAGCCCTCATTTGCCTATTGTGTGACCTTGAGCAAGTCACTTAATCAGACACTTCTTAGAGGAAACTGTGAATTTGGGCTGGGCTCTTCAGTGATATCCTGTACTGTAAGCCTAGGAACTACCTTTGAAGCTATGCAGAACAACCAAACATTAAACACAACAAGCACCCTTCAACACGTGTAGCTTCAGTGATGTACTGTCTGCATTATATATAATGTCTGCCAGGTATATGGGACCTAAAATTTCATCCAAGCACATGAATAGAGGCAAGTATGCCTGAGGTATCTGTGAGGAGCTCTCAGAAGGACTCATACTATTAAGTCCAAACACAAGTGCAGTCACTGAAATTAAACACATTAGCTCTCTTATCTGTTCCAATTAATCTGGGAATATTTATTTATGTGTCCATGTATTTATATAATTTGTTAATCAGGTAAGGGCTTTGATCAAAAGACCATTTTCAGGAATAGCTTTGGTCAAGTGCCACAAAAATAGCATTAAGTAAGAATTAATAAAATAAACTGAGCTGGCAGAAGTTTAATACAACATGACTGATATAAATATGCAATGCTGACAACAGACAAAAGTACAAAGAGCAATATAATACAAGGCAGGAATTTATATAATGTGGACTAGCAATAACACCTTATTGTATGACAACAAATCATGAACATCTAAATCAGAAAGTTGACAAATGTCAACAATTAAAAGAAAGACTGTAAAATATACAAGAATATAAACGAAGGGTGGAACAAATCCAGTTTTAAGTCTCTGAGTCAGATTCTTAGAAAAATCGTAAACCAGGAAATCTGAAGACAAATGGAAAAGATTAGTTCAATTAAAGGCTGTATACAGTTAGAGAAATCAGGGACAATACTAGTGTTAGCATACTCCAAGTATAATGCACACATGTTAGAGAGACTAAAGATATACAGATTTGGTAAGCAGTACTTAAAAAATACTAAGCTGAGTATAAAAAATAACTGCAAGCAGAGTGAGAAAGAAGAGAAAGGGAAGAGTGTACAGTGGCAGGTTGTGAAGTGCACTTGGGTGAAAGGAAGATGCCAGAGTGTGTAATATATCTGGGAGAAACGATGAAGCCATCACCAAACTAACACATGCACGTTAGGAGTGCAGCTTTAGACTACAGATAGCTCATATGTATTGCTTTTCTACATACATATGTATGTCATATGTAGGCTCTTACATGACAAATTAGTAGGTAATTATACATACAATAGAGGATACAGCACTCACTGCTTTGAGAAATATTATCCAGGCTGATCAAAGCATGTACACTTGGATTTTTGTTTAATGTGTTTTTTAAGAAGGCTTTTAAAGGCGAGGAGGTCAGTATGTTACTAGAGAACTTGATGTTAGATGGGATGATGTTCTAGACTGATAAGGTAACTTTCTAAAGATGACTGATATATAAAAGATTTAATAAACCGGTTTGCCTGATACAGTGGTTCAGTGTCTGCTTTAGTTATTAACTTTTTGAAGTATTTTTTCAACTATTACTAATGTATAAGGGAAATGGAATCTGGTCTACTTTAGCATGCCGAAATAACAGTTAACTGAAATTTAAAACATCGAGACGACTGCATCAGAACATCACTATAACAAAAGTTTGGAACCAAGAAATGGTGTAAGTCCAGTAATATACCAAAAACCCAAAACACACTGGACAAAAACCAAAAGGCACAAGGCACAAGCAGGAAACTCCTGAATACTGTAGAAATAGGGCTACTTTATTAACGCCACAACAAAGTTAAAAGCACAAGCGTTTTCGTCTGAGTATCACCTAGATTTCTTCAGATAAAACAAACAGTATCCCTGCACAGAATCACTTTATATATCCTCAATTAAACAATTAATTAGGTAAATAGGGTATCTTAAAAGCATAATGGACCCAAGCATAAAGCAGCATAATAAATACATTTAAAATATTCAATGCATGTAGCTAGATAAATATATTGTTAAAAATACGTTTAAACAAAAACAGGTTTTTCAAAGAATAAATATACATATATACATTATAAATAAAACATAAATATTAAATATTAAAATCGTCATGTTAATCTAAAATAATTATTGTATAAAATATGACAAATAACTAATGTGACAAAGATAAATCAGAGTTTCGCTGACCTAAGTTTTAACAAGGGAGCCAAGGATATGTTGTCATTCAAACCTGGAGGTTTGTTAGCTTCAAGGACAATTTGCCAAAATGCTTCTCTATATTCCAACATGGATTCCCAGGGTCCACCCCTCAAATCTTTAGGCACAATTTCAATAACAAAGAAGCAAAATTTAGCTTTAGTACATGTCAATGCATGCCTAAACAGTGCATTACTATTTCTTTTCTTACTATCATTGACATGTTTATAAATCCTTGTTTTTAATTTATAACAAATATAAATATAAAATCTATAATATATGAAATAAAATCTAAAAATGTTTAATAACAAAAGTTTACATCATCAAAGCGCATGTCTGAAAAACCATGTGAGGATATTACACACCTCTCCCAACATCCTCCACACTCTCATAGAGACAAATACAACAATACCATTGCAGAACAGAGCATGTGTTGTAATTTTAAAAAGCATTTCAAAGTGAAGGCACATGCATATAAATAGAGACCATGTGCAGGCAGCAGTGCCATTTTGAGAGAACAGCCAAAGTGTTAACATGTATGAATGCAGTAGTCTATCTGTTTATAGGTTTATTTAAGTTTAAGTTACTAAGCCTCAATCTTGACGTGTTTGTATATAATATAGCTGCTTGAACTGAACCCACAACTGTTCTTCTGTTTTATCCTGACTGGATGAGTGACATGGTGCCAGAATGGGATCAAGAGTGAAATTCTTCAGGCCATGAGGTGCAGAGTTAGCAGTCGAGGTATATTGAACAGGTTGTGTGATATAGTGCTCAAAAGACCAAGAAAGGCCAGAATTGAATTTCAGGTAATAAAAACCACACATAAATTATTTATTTCATAAAGAAAATGATATGAAGCATTCACAAAGCACAAAGCGCATTATTAATCAAATGTAAAGCCCAAGGCATATTATTAATCACACGAAAAACACAAAATGCATTATTAATTAAGTGAAATGTTCAAAACCATGATATTGGATAAAGTTATTCAAAATACTTTTGAATATGTTCAGAACTACTTTTGATTTGCATAGTGAGCATGTTAAAAGTAAAATGAGCACAAGAAAAGTATAACAAACATGGTAAAAGTCAAATGAGCAAAGTAAGCATGGAAAAGCAAAGTGGTCACATTTTTTTAGTAAATGGTAATGTTTTTGATATGTGCTGCTCTTTTGCATTGACTAAAGCTATTCAGAGCATAACTAGTGTTGTTCAATGCATCTCAGAGTGTGCAAAGTGCTTGCATTGTCCGCTTTATTACAGTACAATTATTTCAAAGAGTTTACTGTGTGTGAAATACAGTTATTTTGCAAAGTGCAGCCAGAATAGTCATTTCAAAAAGTTTCTTGTGCTGTGTGCAGTTTATTTGCAGAATGAAGTAATTTCAATGTGTTTCTTACACTGTACACAGTTATTTCACAAAGTACAACCATTTCAAGAAGGTTCTTGCGCTGTGTACAGTTTATTTGCAAAGTGCAGTAATTTTGAAGCATTTCTTACACTGATAAGGGGTGATTTCACAAAGTACAGTAACTTGAAAGTGCTCTTGTGCTATGGAAACTTATTTTACAAAGTGAAGTTATTTTTAAGAGTCTATTGTACTGTTGAGCATAGTTACAAGTTCTGGTATAAATTTCTGACATGTACGTGTGTATGTTGGTGCATAATTCCAAGGGTGTTTATTACTGTGTGTTGGCATGGCAGATGCATTTTGCAGACCCAGTCCCCTTGTGTTTGATCATAATATTGCAGAGAATTGGAGAGTATTTGAGCAGGAATACTATATTTTCATACAAGCAGCCTTTTCTGATAAAGATGCACATACAAGGGTATTTATTCTGCTTAATCTAGCAGGGTCAGAAGCCATTGAAAGAGAGTGTTCATTTGTGTATGCACAAGCAGTATATGCAGGATAAGGGAAAACTGTCATATGGTTGTACATGCTGAATCACGGGAGGACCCAGAGTGCTTGAAACGTAAATTTAGAGATATGTGTAACCCCCAGACAAATGTTACATTGGAGAGGCACTTATTTTATACAAGAGACCAAAAGCCAGGAGAAACCTTTGCAGCTTATATTAATGACTTGAGAAACAAGGCTAAAACATGCAGATTTAGTGATCTGAAAGACGAGCTGATAAAGGGCAGGCTTGTGTGTGGTGTTAATAATGCTGCTGTGAGAAAGATTTTGCTTCGAGACAATGATTTAACTTTGAGTAAAGCCATAGAGATTTGTCAAAAATGTGCTTACAGAAAGGCACACAAATATGCTTGAAAGTGATGAGCATGATTTCAACAGCCTCTAGAGCAAGCAGAGACAGCATGCAGCACATAGCTACCAAACAGGCCCAAGCACATGGTAGTTGTATCCCCTGCAGGATTTCCAGGGAGATCCCATTCCCTTCCAGCATGTTCTAAGACTAGCCCGGTAAAACAGACATGCTTAGTGCAGCATAGGGTGAGTCAGCAAAACCCAAGTTAAGTCTCATTTTTAACTGTCACAATTGTGGTGCCAATCATGAATCCAAAAGAGAAAAGTGCTTAGCCTTTGGTCAGCAATGCCACAAGTGTAAAAAATGGAAGCACTTTCAAAAGCTTTGTAAATCAAACAAGCCTCATTCATTTATTAAGAAAGGTCACTGAAGAAAGCAAGATGATCATATGGAAAGCTACAACTCTACTTTCTATATAGATGGTGTATCAGTGGTTGCTGAAAAGATTAATTCAGTAGATTTTTTGGCCAAAAACAAAGTGTTTTATACTGTCCTGATCAATGGTAAACCCACAGAGCTCAAGGTCGACACTGGTTCAAAGTGCAATGTTATGTTAGCAGAAACATTTGCTAGAGTAAGAGATGGTGAACAACTTAATTTGGCTAGTTGTACAAAGCTTGTCGCTTACGGAGGTGAAGAGTTTCAAACCGAAGGCACAGTAGTGCTTTCATGCTATTCAGCTTGCAATTTTATGTAGTCAGAAGACCTGTGGAGTCATTATTAGGTCTCATAGGCAGTTTAAGAATGAAACTGCTTTTTTTTACCAAAGAAGTCCATCATGTAAGCACATGTCCTAGTTCCAGTTTTACCAATGCTATTTTCTCAGAGTATGCTGATGTTTTCGAAGACAAGCTAGGTAAACTTCCAGTTGTGTACTCCATGAAATTAAACCCAGAGGTTAGTCCAGTAGTCAAACCAGTAAAAAGAGTTCTGATAGCTATGCAGGACAGAGTCAAAGTCCAGTTAGATATGATGGTGCAGCAAGGTGTGACTTGTCCAGTTATAGAACCAATTGAATGGGTGTCTTCCATGGTGGTCGCTCATAAGAAAAGCTCAGATGAAATCAGAATATGTATTCACCAAAGAGACTTAAACAAAGCATTAAAGAGACATCACCATCCTATGCGTACAGTCAAGAAGTTGCTACCCTCATTCCAAATGCCACTTTTTTCTGTCTTAGATGCAAAAATTTAATTTTGGCAAGTAATACTTGATCGCAAATATTCACTACTGACAACATTCAGCATACCATTTGGTAGATGCAGATTTCTCAGAATGCCTTTGGGAATAAATTCTGCCAATGAAGTCTTTCAGCATGCAATGGAGCAATTTTTTTTCAAGTTATCTGTGTGTTATAATAGTGGATGATTTACTAGTTGGAGGCGATGGTGAAGCAGAGCATGACAAGAAACCTCAGAAAAGTTCTGGAAAGTGCACATGAAGTGAATCTAAAGCACAATTCTCTAAAATGTAAATTCAGGCTACCAGAATTTATTTATGTAGGTCATTTATTTACCAGTTCAGGCTTACAACCAGATCCTTCCAAACAAACAACCATTCTTGAGATGCCAGCAACAGACAATGCCCAAGCCTTACATCATTTTCTTGGCATGGTTAACTATTTGGGCAAGTTTATGCCAGACTTCAGTGAATTATCAGCATCCTTAAGAGAGCGGACATGCAGAAATGTTACCTGGTCATGTTTGGAGCAACACCAGAGAGCATTTGATTACCTTAAACAGAAAATTGCTAGTCCACCTATGTTAAGATACTATGATATCCATAAACCAGTGATTCTTTCCTGTGATGCTTCAAAGTTTGGCCTTGGTGTAATTATTCCACAAGAGGGCAGACCAGTAGCCTATGCATCTAGAACTCTTACCCAAACTGAGATGCAGTATGCTCAAACTGAGAAGGAACTTTTGGAAATTGTGTTCGCATGTTCAAAGTTCCATGATTATATTTATGGCTGAATTATCCAGACTTGAGACTGAACATCAACCCCTAGTCACTATTTTATAAGACGCCTATGCATACAGCTCCAGCAAGACTACAAAGAATGATGCTTAGATTACAAAAGTGCAACTTCAAAATGGTCTATACAAAAGGCATACTTCTTTATCTGGATGATACCTCAACCAGATCATCCAGAAATACCACAGAAAAGCTTGATGCTGAAATTTTTGATTTTGATGTCATGGAAGTGAATAATTTTTCTACCACAAGACTTGATGAGTTAAGAGATCATACAAAGACTGGCCCAATTTTGCAAAAGCTTAACCACTTCATCAATGCTGGATGGCCATCTAAGCAATCTTGTGTACAAACAGAAGTGCAACCTTATTTTCTTACAGAGATGAGATGGAAGATGGTATCATTTTCAACAGTCCTAAAGTTGTTGCTCCTAATTCCTTACAACATGAGTACATCCAGATTTTGCATCATGGCCACCCAGGTTCTGAATCTACCAAAAGAACGGTGAGAGGACTAGTATTTTGGCCTCCTCTATCAAAAGATATCGATAAAGTACTTTCATCTTTTTCAGTCTGTAATAGTACTAAACTACATTTGCAAAAAGAGCCACTTCAGCTAAGCCAGATTCCTGAACTACCTTGGTCAACAGTAGCCACTGACATACTCGAGTGGAATGGTCAACATTAATTAGTGTTGGCAGACTCTTATAAGAACTGGTTTGAGATTGATCTGCTACCTAGCCTAACGTCCAGTGCTGTCATTACTAAGCTAAAATGACATTTCTCAGTCCATGGTAGTCCACACAAAGTTATTTCTGACAATGGTGCCCAGTTTACCAATCAGCTATTTCAGAAATTTGCAAAAGAGTGGGACTTTATCCACGTTACCAGTAGTCCTGAAAATCCACAGTCAAACAGCCTAGCTGAACGTACAATACAAAGTGCAAAGCAATTACTAGAGAGGTCAAAGCATGACAATACCAATCTTTTCTTGAATTTGCTTAATCTCAGAAATATACCCCGTGACAATTTACTTGGCTCACCTGCTCAGAGAATTCTATCTAGACAAACCAGAACAACATTGCCTATCAGTTCTAGTTTGTTGGTGCCTAATGCTAAAAACACCAGAGCAATCAAAGCCCAACTATTCAAAAAAAGTTAATTTCAGAAGTCCAACTATGATAAAATGATCAGATTTCTTTGTCCATTGAAAGAAGGACAGAAAGTGAGGACGCAAATGGAGAAAGGTTTTGATCAAATTGGTTAAGTGAGAGGTATATGTGCTGAGCTGAGATCTTACTTAGTGGAATCTGAGGGTATAGAATACAGAAGAAATTGCAGGCATCTTCTTCCATTGTCTTGATATCGCACCATTGTACCTGTGATACAGACTCAATCTCAGAGCAATCCAGATGATGTTCCTATTGAAGGACATGTCTCAGTACCTACTTCCATTCCCTGATGATTTCCCAGATGTCTCTGAAGTTGAACATTCATTAAAGACAGTCCCTGTTGCTAAACCCAGTCCTAGTTCTTATGTCACACAATCAGGCCGTATTTCCAGACTTAGTGTAAAATACACAGCAACCTGGATTTCATTTGTAATTATTTCTGTATAATTGCATGTCAAAGGATTATTTCTGTACAATTGCATGTCAATGATTGTTGTCATTATTACTCTGCATGACTTATTTCTCAAAGAGAGAGGATGTAGAACAGAGCATGTGTTGTAACTTTAAGAAGCATTTCAAAATGAGAGCACACGCATATAAAAAGAGAGCACGTGCAGGCAGCAATGCCATTTTGAGAGAACAGCCAGAGTGTTAATATTAATGAGTGCAGTAGTCTATCTGTTTATAAGTTTATTTACGTTTAAGTTACTAAGCCTCAATCCTGATGTGTTTGTATATAATAAAGCTGCTTGAACTGAACCCACAACTGTTCTTCTGTTTATTCTGACCGGTCGAACAACAAGCATTATTATTTTCACAAGTTAAAAGTGCTCAGCGGATTCTGATTAACTTCCCGTGCAAAACAAGCACATTCAATACAATACTCTTCTAAATGTTTAACCAGTCAGTAGGCATACACTTATATCACTTTAAACTAATGTCTGATATATAAATACTATGGCATGCATGCAGCACTTTCAGCCTCACAATCGCTCAAAGGAAACAATAAAGGTACTGTTCTTCTTACCATCAATACAACCTTCTTTTAAGTTTTTGCAAGGGGGCAAGTACCTCTGTACCTCACACCCTCTGCAATGTAGATATATATATATATATATATATATATATATATATATATATATATATATATATATATATATATATATATATATATATATATATATATATATATATATATATATATATATATATATATATATATATATATATATATATAAACTCCAAGATTACACTACATTGGGGAAAAGGGTGCACTTCCTGATCCTCACTGAACCCTGATCTCCATTCAAAAGTCCTATTTAACATTAGCAGCTGTTTTTTTTTTTTGAGTTATGAGTTTCAGTAATGTAAACTTTCATTATAGTGATATTTCAATGTTGTCGTCTTGACGTGTTAAATTTGGGTTAACTGTTATTTCAGTAATCTTAAGCAGACCTGGAATAACATAGTATAATCTGCATTTCGTATGGAATAAGAATAACGATTTCAGTAGAATATTTTTCTCAACTGCTGAGCAGTAATTGTATTATCCTAAATATGAATTTTTTAGATTCAGAGATTTGTAAATATTCCAAGACCAGTGAGTTTCATAACCGTTCTTTTGTTGTTTGTATCCTCTCACAGGCAGCACCTCCTTTCTCCAGAAGGCCCATACTTGTCAATCTTTCAATAAATGTGTGGATACCCATTCAATTATCTACTTTATGCTTAAAGGAAGATGTTGAGCCACACCACTTAACATGCAGGAGAAGTTTATTTTGGATAATTGCTGGGCACTGGCTTATAAACCTATCCCTCCACTGTGTTTTATTTTTCTGTTGGTGGAGATTTAGGTCACAGGTGTTAGTAGTGGTCGAGATATTGGAATTAAGGAGAAACAGGAGGCCCAGGACAAACAGATCTCTAATGACATGGTAAGGGAAACCGAGATCTTCTTTCAAAAATTTGCAAGATAGTGAATAAAAGGATAAAGCTGCCTCCCTTCATACCAAAGGAGCCTTAAGCCTCTGATCTTTTTGGTTAAGAACTTTTTGGATGTTTCTAGTTGTTCAATATGTGTAATGAGATACATCTCAAAGGAGGCATTCTACTTGATAATTGGCCTAATCAATGCTGAGTGTAATGGAGTAACTATTTCTTTAGGCCTTAATGAGCTATAAAAAAATTTCCTGAGAGCTGTCGTTACATATTGGTCAAAAGAGAGGGATATATCCACCCAAGTACCCCGATCTCTAACTACATTTTCGTTTTCCAAAGGTGTGTTGTCTAGACAGTATGATGACAGGAGGGGAGGCTTACCATAAGTGATGATACTACACTGTTTATCATGTAGTTTGAACCTATTGTTAGTACACAAAGAGTTTTTTAGAGTCAGTTAACTCTGGAGTGTCTGCTGTCGTTGGGTTACTTAACAGCTCCCAATTTGTACTCATCTGTAAACTTTGTTAGCCAGAGGTCTTGGCTGACTGCTTGGAGATCTGAGATGTAAATACCAAAAAATGAGAGGTACCAGCAGCCAAACCCTGAGGGACATAACAGGTAACTTTCAAAACTTCTGATGAAACACCTGCAACTTGCAATGGTTTGGTTCTGTCTTCCAGCCAATTTCCTATCCATCTTGCCACATATGGGTTGATTTGTAAAGCATTTTGCTTTCATTTGATGCCAGCATGGGAAATTGTGTAGAAGGCTTTAGCCAGATCAAGGTAAACCACATGCACTGCATGATCACTATCTAAAACCTCTGTTCATAGGTTCATAGGTAGGTACTAGGCTATCGGCCCAAGAGCCTACGTAAGCCTAGCCAACAAGGTTCCATAGCATACGCCACCCAAGAAAGTTATTTTCCTGTGCCACTGTCCAGCAGAGACACAGAAGTGATCCCCGGGGTGTACTTCCTATTTCCCATCCACTCATCAAGATTTTTCTTGAAGAGTGCTAATAAAGAACTTTGCTTGACATAGATGGGTAGCCTGTTCCAGAGTATGGGAAGTCCCTGGGACAGGAATCTATCCCTCCAACATGTCTTGTTTATTGTGGTGACAAGGTTTAGGTCCCTAGAGCATGTAGCTCAGAGGGATTGATATTTCTTTAGGTGTAGCATGTCCAACAGCTCTGGGTTTGACATAGCTTTATATGTTAGGCAGAGATCACCTCAGAGTAGGCAATATGCTACAGAGTAAAGCTGGAGTTTTTTGAGATGGTCAGTGTAGGGCATTTGTTTGAGGCCAGTAATAATCTTTGCGAGGTACTTCTGTGGCCTTTCCAGCTGCTGCAGATGTCTTGTGAGGTACAATCCAAAAGGGGCATTGTACCCTATAATGGGTCTAATGAGTGTCAAGTAGAGGGGAACAATGACCTTTTGTTTTCTGGATGAGTACCCTTTTATGATGAGGTGTGCCATGTAGAAGGACTTCCTGACTACTGTGGTGATATGACTATCAAAGGAGAGACTACTGTCCATCTGGGTCCCAAGGTCTCTTATCACACATTCGGTGTTAAGTAGATTTCTGCCTATGTGGTAGTTCATGGGTGCAGAGTTTTTACCAAAGGGGATGACACTGCACTTTTTGGCATTGAGCTTGAGGCCATGGCTCTGACACCAGGCATCTGTCTCAGCAAGGCCCTGTAACTCTTTTGAACACATTTACCAAATGAAATAGACAGAATCTACCCTTCACAAAACTAAATTGCTGGAGATGAAGTCTAACCAGATTCATGATATCACAGTTTATGCAGTCAGTGATAATATGTTCCATGGCTTTGCAGATGAGGCTTGTATTGCTGATGTCTGCAATTATCCAGGCTGGTCGAAAGGCCATCCCTGTGGTTGAGCATCACCACTACTGTGTGCCACCCATGAAGAGTAAAACTTAAGTTAAACAGTCTGAAGACTGTGTCTTCAAGGATATGTATAGTATCAGGTCCCATGGAAGATTATTTTTTTGTTCTGGTTATCATTTTCAGTAAATGATCTTTAGATATAATTGGGAGAGTAAGAGTTTCAGATATTTTGGGTCTTTGAATAGAAGTCTTATGGGTGGAGCTAGCTCTAAATTTGTTCACAAGGTTATTGGTAATGTCATCTGGGACAGAATAGGAGGCCCCATTATGAATAAGTTCTGTGCAATGTGGGATATTATTATTATTATTATTATTATTATTATTATTACTACTACTAGTACTACTACTACTACTACTATCATTTTAGTTTTTTAACATTGCTAAAAAGAGGTTTATAATTATCATTGGTTTCAGGGGTCAGTCTAAGTTCATGGGTTCTTTTAATTGATCTAACTGCTAGCTCAGTTGGCTTAGAAGATTAAGGCAATATTAACAATCCATTTCCTGTAGCCCAATGGTTAAGGTTAGATTTCCTCAGCCTCTGTTGCCTAACTATGTAACTGTGAGCAAGATACTTAACCAGACACCACACACAGGCTGAGTGCGAAAAAGGTCCCTGGAGATCACTGCTCTGCCCTGGAAACAAATAAAAAATATCATGCAATTTCCTAAATTGCTGTAGAATTCCTTTGTGAATATTTCTGCTGTATTAAGGTCTGTGGAGGTACAGTCATGAGTGAATTGGCTGAATAGGTTGTTGAAGATCAGGGCTTCTCTGGAAGAGATGGGGTCCAGTTTGTTTTTGAAGGTGTACGCAGTGATGATCATTATTGGGACTTAGATTTATACATTTTAATATTCTGTTTCAATAATATGAAGGAAATATTCATGTCTGAGAATAAGAATGTTGATGACTATTGTGTGATGTGCTTGTTTAGTTAATAGATGAGAAGTTTTCTAAGCAGATCTCAGCTGGGAAAGGACTTCATGTGCTTGAAGTTCTGTGTGAGGCAAGAAAGAGGAAGTGCTTACATCTGAGTGATGCCTCCAGGTGCATCTGCAGTTAACTCTTACTGACGCCTCTAGGCATCAAATATTGCAAGTTTATATTTGCATCAATAATTCCAAAACCATGCAATCTATAAGGTTTTAAATTATGTCATCTTAAAGCTTACACAATGGCAAAGTCAACTATATTAATAGTTGACCTCTGTCTAGTGCAGGCAAATAGATATTAACTCTTGTTTTTATGATATTAATTTATATAGATATAATTTCACATTTTTTAAATATCTCAACAACCAAGTAACACAGACAGAACGCCATATCATCATGTGAAAGCTCTTAACTAGATGAATAAAATGTTTCTGACAGTATGTGTGTAACTTGAGTGGTTGCTGAGATATTGCAAGTTGTTTACAAAATATTATAAATATAATAGTTACTTTGTTTACTGTGACTGATAAAATTCGGTACAAGACCTCGAACCTAAAGAATACTACCACTATAAAATAGTTTGTGCAGAAGAGTTTGGCATTTACACTTCTTTCATAACCCCTATGGTTCCAGAGATACGAACATTTGTTTGAAATGTGAGAACATAATTTGATTCTATCAAAAGGCTTAGGCTTCACCCATTGGAAGTTACAGTGCAAACTTCCTGAGATTCATTGGAGTGAATGAGATGAGATCACAACTTAGTATTTTTGTTGAGTGGCAGTGTGGAAAGGAAGGCCATTTTGGATCAATTGTTTTTAATGATTTACCCACAGCTAGCGTTTTGCTTGTGTCAGGTAACATCATTGTGCATTTTTTTGTTACTGTTTAATCATAGCTTACTTAGCAATAACCAGTTCTAGAAGTTTTTAAAATTGTTGTGCAGTACCCTGTTTAAATAACCTGAGTTTGAGGTAGCCCTGGTTATGACTATATTGTTGGCACTGAGAAGGCAGCTTAAATGGAGGTCACAAAGTGAGTTATTAATGCAAAAAAAAAAAAAAAAACAGGATAAAGTCTAATACAAATCCTTGGGGAACTCTTTTGTGACAGGAGACAGAATCAAACTGATTGGATTCAGATGTGGCCATGAAAGTTCTGTTGTTTAATTAATTCGAGAACTAACAACAAACATCAAATGGGAAGTTACAGTGCTTACCTTCTTGGATAAGGATACTTTGTTCAACACATTTAAATGATATTTTTGATCAGCAAAAAATAGCACTGATTAGTTTATCGTTTTCCATATTAGAATAAATGTCATTAGTTAAGAGTAGACCTGCTGTGGTTGCAATCCATGCTATCTATCAAGAAGGATGTCAGATTTCAGAATGTAATGAACATTTGGTTATAGATACATTTTCGAGGATATTATTTATTTACTCTTGTTTGACTGGGTTTGTCCCACTAATGCCCTTTTTTCAGGGGAGACACAACATGATATTCATAGCATCTTGGGGAAATTTAGGTAGGGCACTGCAGAACTTCCTTTACACTTTTTTCAATAAGTTTCGATAAGTGCCATGGGATCTTACAAATTTGTTTGATCTGAATAACTCCAAATGTTGAAACTCAATATATTGCAAATGGTATTTTGTCATTTCCCACATTGTTGTGTGATCCCATAATCGGTATATATAATTGGGAGGGTTACAAGGGGCTTGCTCCCTGCATTAAACTGGTTTTCAGTATTTTGAGTTTCAACATTTTGAGCTTTTCAGTGTTTTGAGTTTTTGAGCAAATGAATCACAGCATCAGAGGCAAGATTGCTACCCGTTGTGCCACTGACATAGTGTTTTTTTTCCCTTTTTTTTAATAACAAAAGATATCCGATGGTGATTAATAGTGGGAAAATGGAGTTATCTTTAACTATTTAAGTGTTTATCGCTCCCTCTCCTTATCTATTTTTTTTATAATGTTTGATACAGAAAACTTCATAAAAACAAAAGTTTGTTATTTTATTGCTTCTGTTACACCTTGTATTTAAAACCAAGACTGATGTCCAGTTATTGTGTGTATGCATATGTTAAGGAAATTGTATCTGCAAAAGAGCAAAACATCAAGCACTGCTCGCCATCTCCAACATATGTAGATACTACAGTGATGCACAGTTTGTATTGTATATGATGTCTGCCAGGTATACGGGACCTGCAGTTATATTCAAACATATACACAGAGACAGGCACTGGATTCTTATTTTCAAGGTGGCAATTTTCGCAAGAAAAATAACAATGGCATTCTTGCGTAGCAGAGAACAGTTTATGTAGCAAGGAACAGTTTTAGTGATGAGAAAGATTGCAAATGTATCCTACTATCAAATGTATAAACAGATAAATAATTCCATTTGAAATTTCATTTTGTTTGCAGTCACATTAGTAGCCCTATTTTAATCTATATTATTTGAATAACTGTCTTAAAATTAAAATTTGAATGTATGAATGGGAAACAAATAAAAACACAGTGAAACAGCATGTTCATCTTTAATAACAAACTGTATTACAAAACTACCTGAAGTTATTTCCACAAAATGTGATAATAGCTGCTGAGCTATTCCATTACATCTCTGAAGTGCTGACAGTTTTATTTAGTAGCTCACATACTGAAATAATGCTTTTTATTCTGAAGTGATTATATGATGACCCACCAGAGCTAAATAAGTCATAACAACAAATGTCTTTTGAACAAAATTTAAAAGTGACAAACCAGAAATTAATGAATAATAGTACACATGTAAAAGTTCTCATTTTCCTTTCCATCACAGTAGGAATTCTCAGAAATGAGTCGGTATGAAGTAGATATCTCTGGACTAATTTGCATCATTTTTTAATAGGAGTGTGTGTGTATGTGTGTGTGTGTGTGTGTGTGTGTGTGTGTGTGTGTGTGTGTGTGTGTGTGTGTGTGTGTGTGTATATGAGAACTAGCTGCATTGGTGTCTGCTGTGAGCCTGTATGTGTGTGAGCATATGTGTGTGTGTGTGTGTGTGTGTGTGTGTGTGTGTGTGTGTGTGTGTGTGTGTGTGTGTGTGTGTGTGTGTGTGTGTGTGTGTGTGTGTGTGAGCATGTGTGTGTGTGTGTGTGTCGGTGTGTGTGTGTCGGTGTGTGTGTGTGTGTGTATATGAGAACTAGCTGCACTGGTGTCTGCTGTGAGCCTGTATGTGTGTGTGTGTGTGTGTGAGCATGTGAGTGAGGGTGTATGTGTGTGTGTGTGTGTGTGTGTGTGTGTGTGTGTGTGTGTGTGTGCATGTGTGTGTGTGTGTGTGTGTGTGTGTGTGTGTGTGTGTGTGTGTGTGTGTGTGTGTGTGTGTGTGTACATATATATGTGGGGGTGTATTTATGCCCATACATATGTTTAAAACTAAAAAGATTTTTCGCTTATCTAACACATCGATATACAATAAAATAATCTTTGTGTACTGTGTCATTTTAAATATTATATATGACACTCTACAAAACATATGATAATTTCTTCTCCAAACCATAACACAGTAATCATATGAATGTGATGACCCAACGTTTTTCTGAAATAAGCGTTATTTGCAGGCAGCAAGCCTCAGTCTACTGCACCCCTCCTAAATAGTATAACCAGGTCAAAGGTCACAATGCACCAAGAAAAAAATAATATCCTTCTACAAAACTCCTATACTCTACTTGCATCACGTGTGATCAATTTGGAATTGGAAAATGGCATTCTGGAAACAGCACTTGAAGTCTTCTTTCTTATGCAATTGCCTGTCATAGAACTGTTTAAGTATCATATTACTGGAAACAAAGTAGTACAGTTTCTGAATCTGTGGTTAATGAGTGATGTTTCATTGTCTAAATATCTTTGGGTAAGTTAATGCATTCCTATGCAACTTCCACCTTGAATTACACCGAGTAGGGTCACACATATTTTTTTTATGGCTTTGTTTGCTGAAACAGAACATGACTATATAACATGGCTGCCTAAATTCTAAAAGTCATTTCATACATCATGCTTATTTGCCCTTGGTAGAATTCAAGATGTCAGGACATTAAGAGATACTTATCTTTCTCCAAGGATATTTGATAGATTTTTCATTTGGGACCATAAAATGGAGGGCAGACCTTACTATTAATTTACATTCTCCTTCTGTTTAATATGAATTTTAAACACATAAGTCACGTGTACCTTAATTATACTCTTCTGCTTTCATGATAAAAATGGAAAAAGAGATTGATATACATCAACTTTCAACTAAGTGATTCCAAAAAATAAATAGGACTTAAAATATACTAAGATGGCATGACAACAAGGGAAATGAATGCATTGCCAACTTCAAAAAAAATACTTAACATATCTTAATAAAAATACTCTAAGCAATTGCACAATTTAGGTCTGTCTGTCTGTTGTACCATATAGATCAAGAATTAGTGTGCCTTAGAAATCATATATTCAACAAGGCAATAGCAGGATATTTGCTGGATACTATTTGAACAAGCCATTAGTGATTTCGTATGTCATAACATTCTGGAGATACTTAATATCAATAAGGAAGTAATTTGAAACTTCCCGAATATATATTTTTAACAAATCAAAATTAGCAAAGCAAGGGATCAGTACATACTTTTAATGATATTATGTTGATTTTTTTTATTTTATACGTAGCAGTTGCTGTTTAATTTTCGTTTTTGTTTTGCTTTCACTTGTATTGCATTTTAGAAGTAGGGCTGCACAGTATGGTTCATGCATTTGTACATAGCACCAAATTTAAAAAAATTCAAACAGGATCATATATTTGAACACTGTGAGCAGAAATGTAGATGCTTCTGTTTTCAGTTTGTGTTCACGTGGCTATGGCCAGTAAGCTGCAGACTAACAAATACATACATGCACTCACCAATGAATACTCACATACATACATACATACACACACACACACACACACACACACACACACACACACACACACACACACACACACACACACACATGTACACTCACACACACACACACACACACACACACACACACACACACACACACACACACACACACATACACAGAGGCAAACACACAAACACAGTCAAAAGGCACACATCAGTCAGTACTTGCATGCAGAACTGCATATTGTACTTGCAATGGGGGAGACAGGGTGGATGTGGAATAAGTGGTCCCAGTAAGACAGGAAAGCAGCACAGTATCCTAGCCATGCCTGCAAAGGGTCATCAGACAAATGCACCATCCTGCTTAAAAATGCAAATCAATGGAATAGTACTGTTGAGTACAATAAAAACAAAGAGAAAACCGCAGTAACTGCCTAGAGTTAATAATTTAATGTGAGTTTTGGGAGTTTTGTAAGTCACAGTTGTGGAAAACAAATGAAAAGAACAAAAGAGGAAAAAATAAGCAGAACACAAAAAAACAATAAGTTATTTTAATAAGAAAGATAATAATGCTGATGTGGCTTCTGCATTATACCAAGATCGGAGAGAAATTGCAACTTGATAGAAAATGATAGAAAATTAAGACAGAGTATGTTGTGGTCTAAACAGAACAGGTGAACAATTTCTTCCATTGAGAAGATGACAGAGAATATTGTTATTTATTTGTTTATTTATGGTTTTTAACAAAGAAACCACATTGGTCTGAGGCCCTTTTTCAGATAAACATGGACTTTAAAGGCATTACAAAAAGAATAATGCAGATAGATAGATAGATAGACAGACAGACAGCTAGATAGACAGATAATGCAGTTGTCCTAAATTTTTATCATGCCAGTGTCAAATAAATGTAAACTGTTTTCATATATTGAAAGAGGTTAAGAACTGGCTTAGTGGGAGGAGTAGCTAGTATTTGTACAATACATGGAGTTCAATCTGAGAGAGAGGATCTGCAGTAAAATCAGGTGCAATAGAAGGGTGACATTACAACTGACAGAATTTGTGAGACAGAAGGACTGTAGTAAAATCAGAAGTAATGAGAGGGAGAAGGCAATGTGATGGGAATAAAAAGGAAGTGAGCAGGGTTTAACGAGTAAAGAAGAAAACCCAGAAGTAGAGGAGACAGAGATAGAGAAATAACCAAAAATTCTTACGCTGGCTAACTTGTTTTTTTTGTTGAGATGTTTTGTAGTAAATGAGGTTTGGTAACAAACCAATTTGTCCAGGGACATCTTTGGAGGGGGATTAGATAGAAATAGTAGTGGGGATTAATAGGGTAGGAAAAGTAGGGTTGGGGGAATGAAAGGGCTAAATGGAAATGAAGGAGGATTGGGAGGAAATGAGGTAAGGGCAGGGATGGGGCTTAATGGGTTTTATGCAAGTGTAATGGGTAAGTAATCACATTTTGGCGTGAACTTGCTATGCAAGCTTATATCCCAGATGACCTAGGTAACTTGGTGGACAGGTAGGCCAAGGATAAAGGTAGTGTGTATGCTCGAGGTAGGTAGTAATTCTGTAATAGAATATTTGTAGAGTTTTTTTTTTTCTTTCCCAGAGCAGTTATAATAAGGATGAAGGTGAAATGGGAAAGTGAGATGATTGAAGCAGGACCACTTGGGGTGGTTTCACTTTGTAATGGTGCGGGGTGGTTTCTTACATGGGAATCCAGTCAGCTGGAGGGTGTCCCATTGTGGGCAGTGCAGTAGTGTTATTCGTGGTGGTATAAATGTTCTAGGTCAGACTACAAAATTAAGTTTTGTGAAGTAAGACACTGGAAGGCCAGTTTGTACAGCGAGTCTTGCTGATTTAGTGTTAATCTACAAGATGCAAGCTATCAAATTGGTTAAACCATACCGTGGCTTGCTATTTTACTTTAAAGCTTGCTATGGTAGAAGGTGGTGCAGTATGGCTTTTAAAGAGTGAAATGGTGTGGATCACCCAGAGTTTGTGGTGCGGTTATGCCTAACGAGGAGTGGTACAGGAATTGTGTCTGTGGATTTGGTTCTTTTGAAGGTTGTCTAGAAACTTGTTTTCCAGGAGTTAGCTGCAGATGCTTTCAGTTGCTTGGTTAGTGTGCCTTTGGTTGTGTGGTGTTTCACAGGATCCCGGTGGGGCCTTGTGATGCAGTTTTAATTTCATCGGCTGGATTTCTTTCTGGGTTGTCATCCCTTAAAGTCACATGTGATGGTTTTGGTCATGTTGCATTGTGATTCTAGTTTGTTTGTGTTTGGGGAGTTTGAGACGCCGCTGTGATGAAGGTGATTTGGTGGGTTCACATAGGATGAAGTTTGTAATGCTTGCCAGGGTGGTGGTTCCTCCAACACAGCTAGAAGAGATGGTAAATATGTGATTTTGTTTGTTGGGGCCTTGCTTTGTGCTGAACCAGACTCTGTTCTGTGAGCTGTCCTCCTGTGTTTTCTCTTAGATTACCTGCCCCTTCTGGCTGCTTTTGTGGTCCCGGGCAAACATACTGTAGATATCGGTGGGTGTAAGATCTAACACTGACTTTTGCCATCATTGCCACTTTGTTGAGTGGTGTGATGTGGCCGCTTGTCAATTGATGCCTGGGGCCTGCGAATAATGGGTGCTGTCTATGCATGCATGGAGTGTCTCCAACCAGTAAAGGGGGAAGAGTTCCTTTAACATGCATTTGCATTGCAGATTTCAGATCCCTCTGGAAAGGCATGTTAACACAACTTGTAATTCCGACCACTGTTTCAGTTTATAAGAGCAATATTTAAATGTGTAGACTTTTTTGGGCCCTTGCATACCTATCAGTGCAGGTTTTTGCAGACTGTGCAAAGTGTTTTTTTTTCTACTATACTGGTATGTTCTCATTGATGCACTGCAGTTGTTCTAGTATTCACGTATTGGTGATGGGGTTGTACAGACTTTTGCAGAAGCTCCATAATTTCACTTCATAAACTACCCATTTTGTGGTAGCATTGTGGTTTTATACCTTGTAGGTGCATATCTTTAAAGTTGGAAAATGGCGGGCTATTACGTTTTGGACTTAACTTTCGGCTAGTACAAAGCCTGTTGCTACATCAACTTTCTAAGTTTGTGGAGGCAGTATGTCTCTAGTTTCCTTTTGGCCTTTGTCCCAATTTTATTTGTGGCTGTGTACAGATTTTACATTAAGAGGTAGGAATGTATGCTTGTAATTGTCTGGATTTTGCTTTATAGTTAATGGTTGGGCTTTATAGCTTTGGGGTGCATTGGTTCATAAGAGCTTTTTCGTGGTCTTTTTAGTGCCATGACTGGTGGATTTTAGCTGCGTATGCCCATAACGCAAGTACGGCTTGCAGTGGAGGGGGTAGGGTTGATTACTGATGGAATGTACTTCTCCCTGCTTAGAAGCCACTGGCAAAATTATCTCCTTTTTAGGGGCAACCCTGAATCACTACCTGGCTGGCTGACTTTCTCCAATTTATACCGGAAGCAAATGAAGGTGGAATGGAAACAACCCCCTGTGGACTGGACACAAACCAAATAATTGTGTTCACTTTGTAACTTTTTTTTTCAGTTTTTTTTTTTTTTTTTGGGGGTCTTCATTTTACTCTTATTTATATCTTGTTCAATGGTTTTGCTCTAAGAGTTAGACAGGTGTGGTTTGCATGCACTTTCACTTCTACATGCAGTACATGGACATTGCTGTTGTCTGGAAGTGGCAGAATGGACAAAATTTTTCTCCATACGCTAGGTCCGTTCTTCAAACTTTGCAGGGTTTTTGATGTTGAGTCCCCAGACCTGGAAGCTAGCTTAACCCATAGCTAGCCTAATCCAGATGTTAAGGGATGGGTGGAGTGGAAAGGTTGCCTCATAGATGTAAGGTAAAGGACTTCATTCCCATTGTGGTTAGGGGTCTCAGAGCCTGTGGGTATGAAGGGGCTGAACTGATAAGTACAATACCTTTAGGAATGCAGACTTTTTTTTTTTCTTTTTTTTTTTATGTGGAGCAAATGGTGGAATGCTTTTAATGGCTCACTAACAAATTTAATTATAAGGTTCATAGGACAGTTAACAAGTGATTAGTTTACTTATCAGATAGGCCTTTTAATGAAATAATGATTCTGTTCAAACATGAGCTGTTGTGACCCTAAATGAGGAGCATTCCCCAGGATATGGTACACCTGAGAGATATGGATAGGTTGGAGGTATTTCACTTGTTGCACATTTTAACTGTCAGTGCTGTGTGCAGATTACATTAGAGATGCTTGTAGAGCAAAACAGCACAGGGGTGAAGCTGCCAAGATTGCCCTCTCTTGAGGATGGGGGCTGTGGGCCAGTGTAGTGGCCATGTAGTTGATGAACAGGGTAGGCCTCTGGTAGTGCTTAGAACAGGGTAGGCCTTTGGCAGTGCTTAATGTTGTCATTATGAAGTTTTGGTTATGTGTGTACTGGCAATTTACACTTTTCCTTTCTTTTTTAGGAGCTGAGGTGCAGTGTGGGCATCAGCTGGTGGTGGAAGTCCCGGCTGCCTGAGCAGTGTGTGATGAGGTCACAGATGGCAGTGCACAGAGTGAGCAAGATTCACTGGCCTGAAGTAAGTAGAGTTGAAGAGTAATGGATTCTGCTGGTGTGGGTGTTGAGTTGCACACAATGAGGTCAAAGGTCATCTTACTTTATTCAGTGTCATTAAGGCATGTCAGAGTTGGTGTGTTGTGGGTAGTGTGAGGGCAAGTGAGGAGGAGGTATATTGGGGGCAAGGTAAAGGAGGGTTGGGGACTGTTCATGGGGAGTCTGGAGTTCCCACAGATGGGATGGAGTCACAACATTCATAGGAGCATAGGAAGTTATTAGGCTAATGGCTCTAGAGCCCAGATAAGTGAACCATGTTCCATTTTTATTTCCATGTGCAGCACCTATTGCTCTTGTCCAAGAGGGATATGGGTGGAACCCTTGGGGAGAATTTACCATCACTCATTCAGTTGTTTAAATTGTGTTTGTAGATGGTCAATGAGGTGTGCTGTTTGACAGGAAGTGAGAGCTTGTTCAAAAGGTGTGGTATCTTCTGAGAGACAAATCTGTCCCTCAAGCAGGTACTGCTAATGTCACATATCGGGTTAAGGTTTTAGAGTGAGTAACACATGTACCATTAGACTTGTGCTTTGCACTGATAGGAGGTGGTTCAGTATATGCAGAACTTTTAAAAGTAGGTAGGGATTGATGGGGCATTGCAGGCATGTGGATGTTTTGGGGGATATGTTAAGAACTGGGTGCTTTGTTGTCTACGCAGGAGTTAGAAGGCTTCAGCAAGGCATGGCTTTGGGGATTCCTTGCAGAGGTAGGCCATGTTTTAATTCCTTACCAGATGCAAAGGTAATACATGGAAAGAAAAGCTTCAAGGGAAAAGCCAAGGACAAGCAGCGGATTAAGTATGTTCAGCTTTTAAGCTTCTGAATTTGCATGTCGGCCAGTTTACTTGGCACATTTTGGGTGTGGGTTAATAAGCTGGTGCATTGTTTACCATTGCGATGCCTTCAGGACCATTTTGGTGGGATGGCCTTTTGTCAGATGGATAGGGCTGTTCATGGAAATTTGCATTTGTTTACAAATGCAGTGAAGGCATATGGGAGGGCATTGCCAGATTGGTTAATTTGTGTTGCATCTGTCTGTGAGAAGGGTTTGGTGGGAAAGATTTACTTATTTGTCAGGCTTGGGATCAAGGTAAGACAATTAGTTGGTCAAGCAGGATTTAGCTGTGAGTAGCACAGTTGCATGGGTGATGAGGTTATGTGAATTTACTAAATCTTGATAGTTCATTGGTTTGCAGGGCTGGGGTAGGTTTGATAGTGTGAAGATTGTCCAACATTGGCTATTGACAAGATAGGTTTTGTTGTGAAGGTTGGCATTTGGCAAAGGGAGGTCCATTGGGCTAAACTTGATGTGACATTTACTTTATGGATGTATTGAAGTCACTCAGAGGGTGGTTTGTTGACCAGTAAATGCTACAATGGTCATTAAATGCTTTCTGGCCTGTAATAGATAGTTGGTGTAGTGGCAGAATGTTGTTAAATTGATTTTAGAAAGACAATTTCACTTTAGTTATTATTATATACATTGGGTGGTAAAATAGGGTGATAGACATGTTGGTATGCAATTGCACTTGCGTTGTTTCACATGACATTGGGTTTATTGTTCTGGTGGTACATGTGTCGGGTAATGACCTGGAAATCGTTATGAATCTATTACTAGTACTTGAATGTAGTTAATATACAGAGGTTATACAAGGTTATAGTTATTTAGCACTGGAGTGAGGAGGACAGAGCTACATTTTGGTTTAGTGTAGGAGGAGGACACTGAATGATGTTTGGCCTAACCCCTTTTAGGTGCAGTTAGGTTTTTGGAAATTTTGGTAGGAGGGAGGGGGAGCAGCCTGGTCAGGCTAGTGGTTAGAGAAGAGGGGCAGACTTGCCCTCTTCTGTTCCCCCTCTGGTGTTGGATGTTGATTTCAATGAACTCTGCTTGATAAGTTAAATAAGCAAGCGAAGGTAAAGAAGCTGCTTATTTAGTTGGATGTTTAATTCAATAAGTGGTAAATGAAGTGAGTGATGGGACGCTGCTTCATAAGTAAAATAAGTGAGAAGAGGTAAAGACGCTCCTTATTGGGTCAGGGTAAGTGCAGGCATGCTGCCCAAGTTAACTTATATTGATTTTTATCCTGTGATTGCTATCAGCTATGCAATGTTAATTTTGTGATTAATAAATATTATTTGTTAATGAAGTTATGTTTAGGAAAGTTTTAATAAAGGTCGTCAAATGTCATTCAGTGCGATATCTGTTTATTGAAGGGGATTGGGGCAAGTAGCTTTGGTTGTTTTACTGTTGATTCTGTTCTTTATCACCTGCTTAATTTCTCTTAGTTTGAGGTATTGGTTTTCAGTTCCTACAGGCTTGGTCCCAGTCTTTGACTGGCTGAGCCATGGAACTCTGGTACCTTGCTATAATCTTCCTTTAAATGAGTAGAGCTTGTCTTGTATATTTTTATGAGGAAGTTGAGGAATATTGTTAGAGCTATGGCTTCATACATGGAGGACCAGTTATTACCACTGAGACTTATGTCTGTCAGTGATATAGTTTTGGGGGCTGGGTGCTTGGAAAGGCTATATACATATATATATATATATATATATATATATATATATATATATATATATATATATATATATATATATATATATATATATATATATATATATATATATATATATATGGGTCTACTTGTATTTGTCAAAGTTATGTTTCTTCGACAAACAAAAGTATGACCCCAATTAAACGAAAGTGCACTTCAATGAAAGTGCACTTTCACAAAGTCCAGTTCACTGAACCGATAGTAAAAATAAAATTGCAGACTATAAAGGCAGGTTTGCAGGGGAGCAACCCCCCATGTGAGGGACTGCACCCCTCACAACCCCGCTACTTTATATATACTAACTCTGAGATTGCACTAAATGCTACAAGCATGCTACAGTGGGGATAAGGGAATATACCTGTTTCCCTGCTGTAGTGAGATGGGGAAGACGGAAGGCGCCAGCTGTTAATTGTATATTGGTCCGGTATTCTCAATCACTTTACATAACTGCCACACTTTTTTCTTATGCCCCATCATTCTTCCATCTCTCATAATCCCATATCCAAGTATGCCTCATCGTTTAGACCCCTTCATTAGCTCAACTGGGTCCTGATTCTGTATAAATCATCCACTCAAGACCCTGCTTAGCTAGAATCCAGTGTAGCATTCTGAACAGTTGCCACATTTTGCTAGCATCCCATCCTCTTGACTATGTTCCTCTCTGAGAGGGTCTTTTTGAGTCTTTCAGATAATAACCAGAGCCTCTTTGAAGATTCATATCTTACCAAACTCCAGCAGACTACTAATTGATCTCTTTGTTTTACAGTTTCAGATTTTCAAGGTCCACAACCACCACTTTTTCCACTTTTGTAACCATTTGTAAGTCTTTCTTCCCCTTCCTCTTCACTGACCTTTTTAAGTGCCTTTATTTACTTCACATATTACACAGTCACATGGGTAGACATACAGTTACAAATAAAGAAAAACACATTTTCAATTTTTTTTTTTTTTTTTGTAGTTTGCTCTTTCAATTGTCTAAAGATCCCACCTCCAATTCTTTTGTCTCCCATGCAACATTCAATAATATTTGCAACTAGGATTGCATCAGTGTGGTTTGTTTTCATTTATATAAATGTATGATTGCTTATGTCATACGTGATGGTTTAATAAAGATGTTTCTTGTTTAAAAAAGGGGCAGGAACTGAATAATTTATGTAATGTTGCTTAGGTTAGCAATATATATGAAGTATAATGTTTGTTTATGTTAATTTGTTAATAGTTTTATTACTTTTGTATAAATGTACATTTGCCTATGTCACAAGTGATAATTCAATCAAGGTGGTTAAAATAAATTAAAAAAAATAATAGGTCACCTGCCCAGTCTTGAGACCCCAATATGTGACTAAAGGATCCTTCAACATGCTGCCTGCCCTATTCCATAGTTTCTGAATGACATCTTCATCTTTTCAGCCTGTTTCTCTTTGCTTTATCTCTCCCAGATTATTAATCTTGGAAGTTTTGGACTTTGTACTTTTTATAAAATGACCAATTTTATTGCTGTCCCATATAACTGAAAATCATGCAGGACACAGTCACCCCCCCATTTCTTTATACATCTAACTTGCATGTAAGTCTTCCATCTGTGAACATCCAAATCAATCTCAGACAGACATCTTGCAAATTTGTAACTCTCTTCTCAGTCATCACTAGTGGTATATATATATATATAGCAGTATAAATGACAGAATAAGCTCAGCAGTGTATCATTTAAATTGAACCCATTAATATCCATTATTATGGGATTACTGAAGCTGAATGCTAGTCGTTTTAAAGTTGCATTTATATGCTATGTTTGGCTGGATGTGCTTTTTTATGGGATGTTGATTTAGAGCTTCTGCTTCTTCAATTGTGGCTGAAACTTCAAAAAACTGGCAGACTTCATCTTGGAGCATATCACAATTGTAGATATTTTCTTTTATAACCATGGAATTTGCTATGGAGAAGATGTCCTCACATGGGGCTGCCCCTGCATTTTTTGTTTTTAATTGCTCTTTGTGGTACTTTGATTTATTAGGCTCCATGTTAGTAAACCTGATATTAGCGGAATATAACATGAATTGGGTGAAATGGTTATCTTGATTACACTTAACCTGGCAAAGAGTCGGCTTGTGTTACCTGTTCTCAGAGTGCCAGTGCTCTTCAGTCTCACCTGCTGTATGCCTCTTAAATGTTACGCTATATTGCTAAATCTAAATTCTTCACTTCATCTCCAGATTTTCTTGGATGTCTAGGACTATGGTGTCATCCCTTTGCTCCTCAGAGATTAGCATACAAAGGTATAATTGGTTTGGTCTTCTCTTCCATTTTCTCCTTAGAAGGGATAAAACTATTACCTCAGTCCAAAATAGTGATATGAGCCATCCATTCATGATACCATGGGAAGCAATAGCAGGATGCCCCACCAACTGACTCCTCTCAATTTTATGAGAACCTGCCGAGAAGCCATCAGCTTGACAGGCTTTCCATTTCTTAAATGAGCCTATGACATTATAAACTTCTGCCACTGACACCTCTGTACACAGCCTCTCACCTACCTCCTCCTCAATTTTCAGGATAACACATAATTCCCTTCCTTCAGTCACTCACTGTGCCCTCATCCATCTTCTGGTTCCCTATAATACTAATGCTAGTATGATTATGTAATTAACTATAATGTCCTCATTTTGTCTCCTTTGCTGTTCAGAAAAGCTACCCTTCATCTTCTTACCCTTTACACTGGAAGCCAGAAGTTTAGCAACATCCACTACAAATATAGACCATTGAGTTACATCCATGCTCTGCAGTTATCCTATCAGTGTCCCATACCTTTAACTTGTATCTTAACTAGGCCTCATTAATCACATAATCACCCCCATACACACACACAAACACAGGCTACTCCAGCCTGTATCTTGCAAAATATCCCTAGGCTCTTGCTTCAGCTCAGGACCCTGACCCTGCTCTCTCATCCTCTGATTAGTTAAACAGTTAAGCAGCATAGCAGGAGACAGTGTGACACAATCATGAGATCATCCCGATAAACATTAGCAAGTATATTTTGAATGGAAGCAATGTTACTTTATGGTAACATGAGCAGTGTAAAATCTGCATACAGAGTACCATTTTTGAATTCTTCTTTCTACAGATGTACCAGTGTCTACTATTTGACTTTAGCTTTTCTGGCTTTTTAAAAATAGTACAGACAGAGGCTGTCACATCATGGCAATAGACCACTATCACAGAAAAGTGGGACACTCTTCTTGTTTAATCTGTGGAGGAGGAGCAAACACAGATTGATCATGAAGCTTTTTGAGTTAGTCTATTGGTATCTGCAAAAAAAATAATGCCATTGGTATGCTGATGAAACTGGTAATTAGTGCGAACAACTGGTAGAAAAGCCTATGCCACAGATTACTTGAGAATCTGGACAAGCTGCAACCTTGAGGCTGTAAAAAGTCACTGGTGCTACTTTGCATGCATGTTTTAGCAATGTTAAAAGCATATTTGCAGTACTGTTCTCTTTGCTATTTAATGTTTAAGTATCAAGCTCCATTTGTGTCCCAAAAATTATATTAAACAATGCTGTGTTTTCCTTCTACCACACCATGTATTATTGTATAATATATGCATTATACAGTTGATTGTTCTAAATTCCTCTTTTTGATAATCAGATGTTTTCAGGTTGTATAGTTCTGTACAGTATGTTATAATTTACAAGGTTTTCTCCAACACTCACATTTGTATTATGCATTTCAGTGCTTATAAATAATAGCATAGGCATATACAGTACCTAATGTGCCCTAAGTTTGTATTAATAGAATAACTGAATGCTTAGAGGAATATTTTACCATAAGTTCACTCTCCTTTACTAGTAGCTAGAATCACTTTCAACAACTAGTCATTGGTTACCAGCGTTCTACTTCTCTTTAGGTGCGTGCTGTCCCGCTATCACCATATGTTTGCTTTAGGTTACTGGGGCAAGTAGATGCTGTGATCCTTCATTAAACAGTCAACCATGTCTTAGCAGGAACGCATGCACTGCCAGGTTTATATTTTCTGGGTACCTGTTAACTAGACTCTAGTTTAGTGTCCTACACACAAAAATTGACCCTCATTTATATCAATTCATTAACACTCTTACCTATCTATACAGATGTTAGTTTTTTTGGCTCATTGTACAGGAATGAACACTTTGAATTCAGATGCATACCTATCTAACTGGTTATGTACACTGTGTAACAGCATGTATATATGTATGTAGTAAACAAGGACCAGCTGAATGACTGACTGTGTGTCTTCCAGTGAAGTGGTTGTGCAGTGTTTAATAGTGTTGTGTATTATTATGGGCTGGTGTATAAGTAGTTTTTGGCCACACATACACTACATATATTTTGCAGACCAGGGAGTATACTGAACCATGTATTGTATGTAGTACACTAATTATAAATGCTATACTGTTTTGCGTTTTGCTCTATATCTTTCTGCCCATCACACACAGCACACTCTTAATGTGGGTAGCAATGAATATGTGAGATTAGGTGATACATGCCCCAACAATACCTATGCGATAAGTATTGGTACATTATATATTATAGCTTAAGTAAATGCAATGTCATTATACAACTCCTGTACATGAGTGTTGTCATTGCACTCTGGGCAAAACCATATGAAAATTCTTATTTTCTTTAGTATGCATTAATCACTTTGGTTTTATATTATACCAACACCATCTGTGTTCTCATGTAGAATCTTTGTAGACTACCAGTCTTTGTACTTACTGCATGCCTGCATGTTGCATTAGTAATTGTTAAAAAAGACATGTAGCTTGTTGACTCCCATAAAACCTAGTTAAAGATTTTTCTTCAAGTCGATAGCTCATTGTAACTGCAGTAATCGTATATTGAAATAAGCACTATATAAAAATAATAAACTTCATATAACTAAGTCAAATGGTAAATTACCATTACAGACACTCCATAACATTCATAAAAATACAAATACATAAAAGGCATATGCAAGATAGTAATAATAGTTATAAATATATGACTTATTAGTGTCTCTAGTGTGAAATAATGGTTTTATGTGAGTTTCTTATTTAAACTTGGTTGTTTAATAAAATTAAGTGCTGTCTGTCAGTGTTGATTTGCAAGTAAAAATTCTCATTCAGTTCACATTGTACATGTCCCCTGTATGAAGAAAAAACTTTAATCATTTTGTTGTCCAGACCAGCACTCAAAATACATTTAAGGATTACATTTAGTACATTAATACTGTGAATGCTTGCTGGCTGATTGAGGAGATTGTCTCCAGGCAGAACAACATTTTTATTAGCAGTAGGATGTGGCATTCTTTTGTGCGATACTCCTATACACCAAGTAAATGTGTACAAATATGTCCTAGTGTCTTCACACAAGGTATTGCCAGTTGGATATGATATGTATTTTATTAATTTGATAGTCCTGCCCTTCTAATGTTTGCTTGAGGCATTAGAGTTAAGGGTCTTGTTTATTGCTCTTTGCTAAGAATTGTTAAAGAATCCCACCTCATATAAGTTGTTGGTCTTTTGGCTTTTTCCCGGTAGGGGTCGCCACAGCGGAACTCCGGTCCACTAATAATTGGCAGTAGATTTTTATGAAACGCCAAGGTGCCATCTCGATGCCCAACCTTCAACGAAGGCGTGCCCATTTACGCATGCATGTCTTTTGAACGCTACCCAAACACGGGGAGGACATGCAGACTCCACACAGAAGGCACTCCCAAGCCAAGCCGAGCATCGAACGGGAGAACCTCTTGCTGTGAGGTAACAATGCTACCACCATACCACAGTGGCAATCCCACCTCATATAAGTAAGGGAATGAAATACTAAACCGAATAGAATTTCTGATGTGATTCTGTGGCTTTTTAACTCACCTACCATTCTTCTTTTCCTAATATACTTTTATGCTTGAAAAAGCCTGTTAAATAGGATGTCTTACCATATTAAAAAAACTCCATTCAGGAGACAAAATGCACTACAAAGTTAAAATGAATTTCAAGATATATTTTTGTAAGAGATTTTTGTGTACAGTTTATTCGCAATACAAATGGCTTCTTTTTGCTTTTGCTTCAGTTTGTATGTGTGTATCTAACATAAGAGTGACATGCTGTTTCTATATTTTTCTCACTTTTTATCACTAATGAGATAAATGTATAAGATTTATGTTAGCTTCTTACAGCATAAAAAGA